>NC_135490.1:52608736-52908736 GCF_052094955.1 Ictidomys tridecemlineatus
TCAATTGATTCATACACAATTTATATATGTGTGTGATATGTGCGTATATATGTACACACAATATTTCATTTTGTTCTGTAGATGTGGTAGTGTCAGAAAAGCTTCAGAGCACCAAAGAAAGCCACCAATATCCAGACTTCAATGTGGTAAATGTAGGCCCTGAAACTATTTAAGAGATCTTGCTTACACATTGGAACGAGCATCCTAGATTTCCCAATAAAGAGGGCAATAATTGGATTAAAAATGTTGTTAGCATTTTTAAAGGTTGAACTTTACTGAAGTACAATTTTTTCAAAGCACATGAATCTCCATTACACATACTTAACACAAAGACCATCACCTTTTGAGAACTGTGAAGAGTTGTCTGGGATTTCACCCCACCTATGAGTGAAAGACTCAGCCTTCTTCACTCTCCAAAGTGCTGGAAGAAGATGTTAGATTCCTGGGTCAGAGACAAAGGACAACTTATCACTCACAGAATGGCATTAGCCAGCATAGTGGCCTGCCTAAGATTTCTGAGCCCCAGTTCCTACATGGCAAAGTGAAGGAGCCAGATGATACCTGTGCACACCAGGGTCGTGCTGAGAGAGCACAAGGTGAAGTTGTGTTTAGGAGAGGCTTCTGGAAAGGGTGGTGAAATGAAATAAGTGATAAATAAAAAGGCCCAAGCGCTGGGGGAGCCTGCCTGTTCATTTCAGCAGCATAGCCCCTTGGAACACTCTGGTAGTTGGTCAAGCATCTCTGCACTAGATACTGATGAAGGGCTTTCCTTGCTAAAGCCAGTCTGTAAAGACTGGAAGAGGTGACTACTTTTTTAAATGCACAAATATCCAATGCAAGGCTACAAACAACATGAAGAATCAAGGAAACATGACACCATAAAAGGACCGAAATAATGTTTCAATTACCTACACTATAGAAATGGGGATCTACTAATTGCCTGACAAAGAATTCTAAATAATACTCTTAAAAAATAGCATTGAGCTACTAGACAATATAGATAGACCATGAAATAAAATCAGAAAGACACCAGTACAAGGGCAAAATTAGAAGTTCAACCAAGAGATAGAAATCATTTAAAAGAACCAAACCAAAATCCAAGAGCTGAGAAATATAATGAATGAACTGAATAATTCAACAGGGAGCTTCCACAGCAGATTCAATCAAGCAGAATCAGCAAGCTCAAAGACATTTCATTTCAGATTACCAAGTCAGAGGAAGAGAAGAAAGAAACAATGACACAGAATGAAGGAAACCTGCAGGACTCATGGGACAGCATCCAGCAGATCAATGTAGGCTTCATGGAGGTTCCAAAGGGAAGGAGAAAGAATGCAGAGTGAAGCGAGTTTAAAGAAATAGTGGCTGAAAAGTTCCCAGTCCTGAAGAGGGAAACAGACACTCAAATCTATGACCCCCTAAAGGATCCCAAATAAGTTGGAACTAAAGATGTCAACACCAAGATGTTTACATTACAGGTAAATGATCAAAGTCAAAAGCAGAGAATTTTGAAAGAGAGAAAAGTGATTTATCATATTCAAGGGAATCTTCATTAGACCCTCAGTGGATTTCTCACCAGAAACCTTTCAGGCCAGGAACACGTGGACTGGTGCATGCAAAACACTGAAGGAGCAAACCCCTAGAACTGAAGACGGCACCCAGCCCAAACTGTGCTTCAAACATGGAGGAGAGGAAATGCTTCCCGATGACAAAGACCAAGGGACTCGTTCCAGGAGAGCAGCCTTATGAAAGGTGCTGAGGAGGGTCTCTGGATTGGACCAGAGACCAAAGGTGATGAGATTTGGGAATTGCCATTAAGCAGGAAACTGTGGGTATATACATACATATATGTATATGTGTGTAAAATTTCATATATAAATGTAAAACTTATATATTTCAAGGTATTAAAAGGAGTTCAAGTTGGGCATGGCGGGACACTCCTGTGATCCCAGTGGCTCAGGAGGCTGAGGCAGGAGAATCATGAGTTCAAAGCCAGCCTCAGCAATAGTGAGGTACTAAGCAACTCAGTGAGACCCTGTCTCTAAATAAAATACCAAATAAGGCTGGGGATGTGGCTCAGTGATCGAATGCTCCTGAGTTCAGTCCCCAGTATCCCCCCCCCCAAAAGGAGTTCAATTTTTATTGGTAACATAAGATTGTTTTAAATTTATATCATCTTATTGTAGTCAATACGTTTTTTGTAACTCAAATATAAAATACTTTTCAGAAAAGAAACAGCACAAACAATCTAATAAGTCGCAGAAATTCTGGAATAAAAGCAAATGAATTTCTCTCTTGGTGCTACTGCTTAATAACTGGCAATGTTGAACTAGTTACAAAAGGAAATAATGCATATAAAGTACTTGTCTTGCCAGTTAATGTTCAATAAATGTTATCTATACTATGTAATGGTGATAACAGTGACAACAACAATATTAATATTACATTGTGATGTGAAATAATTTTAAAGTTCTATAAATAATCATATCCATTTTTAATACATTTATTTTTCACTTATATTTATTTTCATTATTTTAATTTTCAACACTTATTATGCACCATACATGTTTTTAAGCATTTCCCTACGTTTTGATTATTTAACCACCAAAAAAAAAAAATCCATCAACATGGGTGCTAATTTAATTTGCATTTTACAGATGAGTAAACTGAGATGTGAATTAAATGACCTGACTAAAGTCACGGAGGGTATAATGCAGAACCGTCTTTGCTGGTCTTCACTGGACCATCTCAGTGGGTTAACCACACTTTTCCTTCCAACTGTAAAATGCCTTGGCTGAGCGCCATGGCATGCTGAGTGCTCAATCTGGCAAGCTAGGCTCTTTGCTTGTGCCCTGCTGCACCTACTGGTGGTGGAACAAGTCTTCTAAGAGTCAGATGGTTTGTTCCCAAATCTGTAAAAGTGACTGTACTCGTCAATGTTGGCACCTTAGTTGTTAAGTGCTATCTAAGTGAGAAAAGGCTGTTGAATCCTTAATTCGTAAATATTTGGATCATGGGTGGGTGAGACAATAATGAAAAGACTGGGAGAACATCATAAAACTAGAAAGAGTCTATACACAAATGGCTTATAGATTCTCCAGCTACTTTAAAGAACCCTAAGAGAGAACCGTACCTGTGCCTTAGGAAGTGGTTTGGGCAAGACTGGTGAAGTACTCATCAGCAGATTCACTTTCAAAGACAGGAAGTAGTCTTATGCCCAAGAAGAATGAATTAAGATACTTTATTAATTTTAATGATTTCCCACTTTAACCAACTTTTCTAATTTATAACCAACCATTAGTCCTAAAGGTGCCAGCTAAGACATTGCTACACACCACAAGACTACCAAAAAACTAAGGACAATTACCAGATCTGTTACTTTGTAAGGAAAAGAGAAACATAAAATTATAAAAGAACATAAAAAGTTCAGTATATACCAACTTTTTAAAAAACTTACCAAGTTATCAATAATAAAAGTTGCTAATAATTAAACCAAAAAGAAGTAAGACATGCTGGGAGGAAATATTTAAATTAAATATTAAAAGAGTTAAGATAAAGAATTCTTGCATTTTTATATATAAAGGGTCAATACTCCTTTGCATCAGGTAGAAGACTTTAGTGTTTGGGGCTCTGCATCTTTTTCTAATTATCTCCTATTACTTTCTGCCTCTCTACAATTTTATTCTCTGACTCAGTTTATGAAAGGGATTACTGATCAGTAGTCAAGACACAGAGCACCAAACTCATCTTTATTCTTGTTATAATTTATTCTTATCATATTTTCCCACTAAGACAATTAATTCATATGAAGTGCCAATTGTGTGCCCAGCACTGGGTGAGGTTCTCAGAACATGCTGTTGAGAACATCATTCATTCACTCACCTGTCCATCTCTAACCATCCCCCATCCATCAGCTCACTCTTTCAAATCATTCACTAATAGATTGACATTGATTAGTGTCAACAGTGAGTTGATATGTTAGTTTTGTATTGTTACATAGCAAATTACCATGAACTTATGAGTTTAAAAACATCCATTCTTTCATTAACTTTTCTGTAGGTCAGAAGCCTTTCATGGCCTGAATGGGTCCTCTGCTCAGTGTCAAGGTCTTTGGAGGACTATATCAAATTCTGGGAACTCTGGGGAAATATTTACTTCCAAGCTCACTCTGGTAGTTGGTAAAATGTAATTTCTTACAATGATTGGGCTGAGGTTACAAAGTCTTTTGCTGAATTTTGTTTTCAGCTACTCTTATTTTCCAGGAATTGCACATATTCCTTGATTTGGCCTCCAAATATGCAAGCCAACCAATATACATAGAAGCCTTCCCGTGCTTAGACTCTCAGATTCCATCTTCTACACACACCAGAGAATACTGTCTTTTAAGGGCTCCTGTGAATAGGCCAGGTCCACTTGGATAAACTCCTTCTTAACATCAACTGTACCATATATCTTCACATAATCATAAGAATAAAACCCATTGAATTTATAATCTCAGGGATTATGATGGGCATAAACACAGAAGGATGGGAGGGGTCAAAGGGCTTACTTTGTTGGGCATTATGTGGGCTACTTATGCTTGAATTTATATGGAATAAGTTTATGTCTTTATTTTCCCTTTATGCATTCTTAACTTTGTTGGAGAGCTCCATGTATAGACAGAAAGTGTACCCTGGACATTTCAGAAAGTTTAGTGAGCGGTATGCAGTCAGTATTGAAGTAGTTTCCCAGGAGGTAAGAAAATCCATTGAAAGGTGAGGAGATGGGAATGATGATGTGGGGCCTAACCTGGGCAATACCAAAAGAGAGAAGAGCAGAAGATAAGAAACATTAAGAGTAAAAATCCAGGGCTGGGGATGTGACTCAAGCGGTAGTGCGCTCACCTGCCATGCACAGGGCATTGGGTTCGATCCTCAGCACCACATATAAATGAAATAAAAGATGTTGTGTCCATGGAAAACTGAAAAATAAATATTAAAAAATTCTCTCTCTCTCTTCTCTCTCTCTCTCTCTCTCTCTCTCTCTCTCTCTCTCTCTCTCTATCTCTCTCTCTTTCTCTCTCTCTTAAAAAGAGTAATAATCCATATTATTTGTTTACCAATTGGGTTGGAGGCTACTTATCTAGGCTCATGCCTAGATTTCTGTTGTCCATCATTGGGTAGGTGATGAGATCTTTTACTGGTCATTGTGAATACAAAAGACAAATAATTTAGAGGAAGAAGAAGACAAATTATTCCTAATTCATTTTGGGTCTGCTGAGTTTGGGTTGCCCATAGCACACTGTCCTAGAGTGTCTAGTGGACATTGGCATACACAGATATTAGATTCAAAGGAAAGAACTAGGACTCACACACAAATCTAGGAAAGGTATTAGAAGTAGAGGAAATCACAGGAAGATGAACATATCCTGGGATGAATATTAAAAATAAGAAGAGAAATGGACCAAGAATAAGAACACCTGGGAACAATAGAATGCAGAGTATGATTAGTAGGAGAAAAGAAACAATATGAAAAAAATGCAGAAAAGCATCTCTTGGATAAACTCTAGGGAGGAAGGAATTTAAGAAAGAGATTATGGACTTTACCAAATGCAGAAGAGATTGTGCTGCTGATGGTGGTGATAGTGGTGATAAACAATTATATTTATTGAGTGCCTGAAAATTGAAAACATTTTTTTCTATTATACTTGAAAAATATTAATTCTTGCAACATTCCTGAATGGTAAGTAGTATCATTCCTGCTTTGTATATTAAATAAGTAAAGCCTAGGAAGTCTAAGAAACTGGCACAGGTCACAGAGATGGACACAGATCCTTGCTTGGTTGGGACTTAAACTCAGAAAAGTCTGTTTCTGAAACACATAATCTTTTTATTATGCCACACAACCTCCTTCCTGGTGAGTAAAATAAGAATGAAAAGATTATATTTCACTGCAAACTAAGAGGTCACTTTTTTAAGTAAAACAGATTACATTTTTATTGGTCCCAGGCCAACGTGTTTGGTATATCTGTGTGATGGGGACTTCAAAGTGTGGCTGATGTGCAAGTATAAGGTAAATATTTTGACAATGTGAACTACATTTTTGGGGAGTGTAAACATAAAGGGTACACAAGAGGCAGTAAAGAAGGGCAATATTAAGTGAAGTTTATTATGTTTTTTTTGTTGTTTTAATTATTATTTTTAGAATTTAGTGCTTCATGCTGAGGGCTTGTATTGTGAGAAAAGATCACAGGGTTTAGACCCATATATGCTAGACCCATATATACTATATGCTAACTTGGTCCTAGCTTCCTGTGTGACCTTGTGCAAGTGATTTCAGCCTCCAGTTTCTCCTCCATGGTACAAGCAATAACACCTGCCCTGTAAAGCTCCAGAAGATAAAAATAAGCTAACTTACATAAAGTGCTAAACTCTGCTCATAATCCTTTAGAAATCCACACAACAATATTGTCTTGAGAGCAGTATTATTTATTTTTGTATTCCTATATATCAAAATAGAGCAAGTAACGAATGAATGAATGAATGCCTTATGGCAAGTGTTTGTTTACTTATCTACATATCTTCTTTGCTAGTGAGGGATGGTTTTTCATCCTACTTGAAGCAGTTTCCCCAAGTCCTAAACTGCTGAGTATAGAATATGGACTCCATAAAGGCTTTCTGATTGACCTAATGAAAAGCTAGGAGCAAGATTAATGTCAAACACTGAGTGTTAGTCATATGTAATAGGTTCATCATTGTGCCAGGAATTAGATATTTATGCTAAAAATAGATGAACTAGATACCCAGAATATAATAATGGATTCTAGTCATGGCATAATAATGTTATGAACCTCTAAACGGAAAGGGAGAGAGTTATTATTATTGGCTGTTTTCCTATTGTTGGCTTTTTATGTAGAAATTTAACTGAAAATATATCTTTATGGCCACGATCAAATCAGGAGCAGGCAGGATACTGGGAAGTTCTAATTTAATCCATTCACATAAGCAGCAGCTGGGGGATTCCTAGTGCAACCTGCCTTTATCACACATGGGGCCCAATTATTGAGCCACAGGGAATTGGAGTTATCAAATCTTAGGGTCAAGTTCAATTAAACCACACATAGGAAGATATGGCTGAGTTTGTCAAGGATAGAAAAGATGAAAGCAGTGGAATAATTCTGTCAGACTCACTGTCACCCATGTATACATACACCTTTACTCTTGTTTATGTGTCATCTTTGAAAATTGAAGACAATATATGAATATAAGTACAACTGGCATTTCTGTAAGCCTCCACTGGATATGCATATTTTCAGTGTTATTTTTGGCTTACCTATAAAAGAATGCTTTCTTTCTTGATCTTCTAGTACCTACTGTTTAAAAACAGTTGTCTTATTGTTAAGATGCCACCATTAATTCCACTTGGGACTTCTGGGATCCTTCCTTTTCGTCACTCCTATACTCAATTAGGTAATGTGTCCTTCTGCTCAAAGAAGTTCTATATCTGCCTCAGAATGATTTCTTTCTAAATCTACAAGGTCAGTTCTATGGCATAATATTCCCAGCACTTAGAGTATCACTTGGCACTCAGTAGACACTCAAAACATGTCTACTGAAGGTATGATACATCTCTTCCTCTTTATCCTTTCTGCCATTGCCATAGTCATTATCAAAGCTTGTTTGATCAGTGCAGTAATCTAGCTACTCTCTCTGTCTCTACTCTTGCCTTAGCCTATTTATCTTATAGAGGTTAGAGTGATCTTCTTAAAAATGCAAATTTTATCTTGTCACCCTCTGATGAAAATCCTTCAGCAGAGTCCCATTACCTATAGGAGAAAATTCAAACTTTATAGGATGCTATTTAAGGTCCTCCATAATTAAGTCCCTGGCCACTTCTGTTCATTGTTTATCACTTCTGTTTTTCCTTCCTTCCTTGCTCTCCTTCTCCATCTCACCCAGAATTCTGGGTTTCAGCCACACTGAACAAATCTCAGCTTTCATTCCTCTCCAAGGTTTATATAATCCACTTCTATTGTTTATGCTGCTTTACCTTCCTGGATCTCACAGCCTTTACTGGTCAGCCTGAAGATCATGTATTTGCTTTAAAAGACTCACCCCTTCTTGGAAGCATATCCTAATCTTGAATCTCCAGAACGATGATGGGATTGGAGCTGGGACTATTCTATCATAATATTTATAATACTAATTTATTCTTGGTTTTGATTAATTTTGTTTATGTTAATTTTTTTGTTTATAGTATGCTTCTACTTATTACCAAGTCATGTGACCAGAGACTCAGATTCATTGTTACATTTAGAATGCCAATATAGAGCTTGGGTATATCTAGTAGACAGCCAATAAAAGCATCAAATTATTCAAAGTTTATTATCTATTTCTAGGTTATGACTTTTGGGGGGCTGCAGTCTAAGTTAAATTCTGTATGAGGATCAGCAACCATTTATAGTTTACCTTAGTGCTCGTACATAGAATAGATGCCTTACTAATACCTGCTGAGTAACTAGAGTGAGTGGGTGCTGCCTCTGAGTTGAAAACTCATGGGCGCTTGTTACTGGCTTTCTTTAGTGCCACTGACAAAAGTTCACAGTTTCTGTCAACATTCTAGCACTGAAAACCTTAGCTGAGGAAAAAAAAAAAACAGGCATTTTTGTAGATTAAATATGACCAGAAATAATTGCAGTTTCTTCCACAAAATGGGAGAATCTCTTTTCCCAATGCTTACATCTGGACTGTCCTTATTTGTGACATGTTTTGACCAATGGAATACGGTGGAAATGACATTGTGTGAGTTCAGGATCCAGGCCCTCATGTCTTCAACATTTTCCTCTCTTGGAATGCTGCCCAGGGACTAAAATATGTAGAATCTCAAGATGAAAGACCACATGGACAGAGAGGCTCAGCCTCCCAGCAAGCCCAGCTGAGCTCCAGTCCCAGCCCTGTCAGCTGATGTCAAGCACATGAATAGGCCCTGGCGAGACTGCAGAAGAATCAACCAGCCAAGCCAAAGAAGAGTGAGAAATAATAAAGCACAGTTGCTTTAAGCCACCAAGTATTCAGTGAAAGACAACTTACAGAAGCATGAAAACAAATGATAACATCTGGGTTTCTTTCCCTAACAAAGTAGAAGAATAAACAACCAGAATGTCTTTTTAGTGACCCCAGAAATCCTGAAGAGAGGAAGGTTATTGAGCTGAAATGACGAAAGCATTTCAGCTCTTTATGACTACCGACAGAAATAGAAAAGTTGAGCAAGCACATATTTATACATATTGATTTTGTAAATATTCAATTCCTGGCAAACAAGGGTAAAACACAAGGCTAATCTAACCAATGTGAGAATCATCTAAATGCTATAATGCATCAAAAATTAAAAGTGAAAATTGAGTTAAAATGTTTAGAAACTAGCAAAAAGAGCTTAGAATTTTGAAAAAAAAAGTGCTGTGAAACAAAATCCATTAATATTCAATGACCTCCCCTCAGTTTCTCTAAATGTGAAGGAGTCAGTAACGGGGTCAGCTCTTTCTTTGAACCAGAATTCTGATTCATTCAGATACCTCATCAAACCCCAAAATATAAAATCTGAGAAAACTTAAAGAGGAAGAGAGTCTTAACTAGAATTAATTCCACAGAAAAATTCATGTCATAAAAGATATGCACAAGTAAAGTCAAAACAATTTCTCTGTTAAGCATTTTGATTCTTAAATTACTCAGAATTAACCATAAAATGATTTTTTTTTCAAAACATACAAGGCCCAATAAAGTTTGTAGATGTTTTGAGACTCAAAACATAGACAGGGTCCATAAGTTACAAAACACCAGTATATTATTGATTTTGCACATCATCATGGATTTAGGGAATATATCTTCATATTGGTAAGAAAAATGGAGTTCAGAGGTAATGGTTTGTCTAAGTGTAAAGGTCATGAAGCAGATGAGATAAAATTAGCACATAAGTATTCTTTTCTTAATTCATAAGAAATGGATTACATAATAATGATACATTCATACAGCTCTTATATTCTAGGCACAGGATTATGTAATCCTTGTCAATTATATATATATATATATATATATATATATATATATATATATAGAGAGAGAGAGAGAGAGAGAGAGAGAGAGAGTTAATACAGTTTGTTCTCACACAGTGATTCCGTGAAATACATGCGATATATACTCCCATTTTAAAGATAAGAAAACTGATATAGAGATAGGTGAATTCATTGTCCCATGGTTGTACATGGTTGTACTGTTAGTAATGACAATTGATATTTGAGCCTTTACAGCCTGTCTTTAGAGGATCTATTTCTAACCACTGTGATATAATTCTTCTCTACAAAACAAGTGGTATTTATTTTTTCAATTATAATGATAACAGTTTTAAATTTTTCCTGAGCCCACAAATCCTCTTTTAGTGTTTAATAGCTCCAACAGCCAGGCATTAGTTGAACAGGGAGTGATCCTGCACAAAATTTATATCCAAAGGGGTGGAAGGGGTTGAGGCAGATTCCTTTTTCAAGTGCATTATGAAAGAAGGAAACATTGATATCATGATACCATTATATGTATGAGAATCTTGACTCAAATTCTAGGGGTCCCTAAAGGCCCAATGAAATGGCAAAAAATGTATTTATTGATTGCTACAGAATTATTACCAAGACACTCAATCCATAGCTTCCCACCTTTGTAACTGAATTGGTTTTGTTTCTTTCAAATGTTTCTTGAAAAGACATTCATCTTAAAAAGAGGTGAAAAAAGACCATTCTGTGATGGTATGCATGTACCTATTTTGGCACTCAGCAGACAGAATAGGTACCTGTTATTGATTTTAATATTTGATTTTTCCTAGCATTTAAAAAAACAATACAAAGGAAAAGAAATCACTTAAAAATATTTTTGCTCAATAACCACCCTGCATCACTTGCTAGGCGAAATCATATGTTAAATTTAATTCATCAGGGATTCTTATAATTTTGAGAATCAAGGACTGTTTTAAGGCCATGAACCCTTTTATCCACCAAAAGGCACATAGACAAAATCTTTTTTTCAATTTTTTCTGATGGGACAATGAATCTTTTAAAATATATTCACAAACCTCCAGATTAAACAGATTGACTTCATCCTCTATATGTCTTAATTCATCAAATGGAATAAACCAGAGATCTAAACTATATATCTACTCAATGACAATATTACAACAATAACATTAATTATAACTGTTGTTTATTGTATACTTAGCATATGCCGTCCTTGATGACTATATGATACGTGCACTGCTATTTTCATTATTTTATACATTGGAAAAACTGAGACATGGAGGTGTTATCTTCCTCCAAGTAAATGCTGAAGTCAAGTTTGAAATTGATGAGTTCTATTCTACAGACCCTGTTCTCTATGAAGCCAATGAGCATATTATAAGTATTCCATAAACATTGACTACTGTTACAATTGGATTTTTATTTGAATACAAAGGCAGGATTTTTCAAGAAAATACAGAGCACATAAGCAATTTTTTTTTCTTGAATAAGTGAAAATGGATTTTTTCTTTGATGAAATAATTGTCTCCATTCACTCCAGGTTCTAATAGTTAGATAATGGATCTTGTCAACCATTATATGTCTTCACATCCAGCTGGGGACACATAACTTTTATTGTGGTACATTATCTGGCCATTAGAGGCCACAAGTGTGTCCCCTGACCCTCTCCCTCACATAATGCCAGAGAAAAAGAGTAGAAAATGTGGAGGCAGCAGCTTTTCTGGCATCAGAAGTAAAAGGAGCTTCAGAGCCTCCTATATTGAGACCATTCATTTTCCTCCTGCTGTAAAGTCAATCATGCAAGACCTGAGGATAAAATTTAGTCTGGATCCCACTTCCTAGCCTCACCTTCTTGCTCTGTCACCTCAAGATGTTGTATCTAGCAATAGCAAAATTCTACTCAGAATATTCACATTTCTTTTTTTATTTAAGCCAGAGCTTTGAACTGCTCAGAAGTTTGATAAATGTGTTCAACTTAGTGAAAATTTTATATTCTTATCATACACACCACTGACACTTAAACTTCAAACATTCATGTAATTTACAGGTACTCTCATAGTGAATTTTTCTGACATATTTTGTTTCCAAAATTAAAGTGAATTATAATTAATTCCAATTAGAGATTTTATTTTCCAAAACTTCAAAACCATCTGAAATAATTGAAAGCCTTGTGGAATTATGTACAAAAGAAGTGAGTACCACCTACAAGTATTTGACAATGGAACCTGGGTAAATCTGTCAGGATTATCTTTATTCCCACCTGGAGAAATAGGAAACTTACAGGGGCCAGATAACTCAAAACATATGTTTTAGAATATTGGACAGCATTGCAAGAGGGTTATTGGCTTTGTTGGTTGCTGCCAAGTCAGTCTTTTTATTTTTGTTATAAAAGTGAATGAAATCTGAAAACATGATTTTTATGGTTCTAATGTGCATCACCTCTGTTTTCTTTCTCCAGTTCCCTTGCCAATGTTAACACTTGCTAATCTCAGTTTGCTCTACTCATAGAAAATTATAAAAGGATTTAAGTCTCTGTGATATATTTTTGGCTTTTTAAAATAGAATAGATGTTTCTGGGAGGCTGAGACATTGTATTCTAGTATGTGATATAGAACGTTTCCCCCATATTTTAGGAACTCTAAAATAGTGGAATTTGTCCTCTCTTTCACTTCTTTTCTGCCTACTCACTCTCTTTCTGCTCCAATATTACCCTTCCATTCTATGACTTTTTCTGAAAGGTACATACATAGGCAAAACCTGAATTGTTTTTTTTTAATGCCAAATCCACATATTTGATAACAGATACATCAGTGGAAAGATGAGATAAGGCTAATCCCCCTAGGTCTCTAACGTTTTAGCAAGATCGTAGTGAACTGGTCCTGCTGATGGCCTAGGTTTATGAACCACAGAGTCATAAATATTAACCATCAAAGATTATCAGAGGCCCATAAACATGCTAATATGTGTTGTGATTGACAGATCACTTCCTATCTGTTTGATCTTATGAGAGCTTATTTTTTAATCATATTTTTGAGATGATGATGATAAGTAAATATAAAACTAGGGTGACTTTTCTTGCCCCTTACAGAGATACAAGTGTACAAAGGAAAACTTCTGATAAAGAGGAAATTGAAGTCTTCTGGTCCCCATGGGTACACTAAAGCTGCCTCATGACATCCCAAAAAGATCCAAAGAACTACAACCTGGCATCTAACTGAGGTGGAAGTTCTTAAGAGGAAAAATGTAATGCATCCGCACAACCTAAAACAAATGAGGGTTCTATCTCATCCAGGGAATTATAGCATGGGAATGATCCCAAAGAGTAGCTTGCTCTTTGGAGGTTATAAGCTTTTGATCTGCTCTCAAATACCAAGAAAGCAACTTTTTTCTCAATGAGTACATAAACACTAAGTTATAAAGATCTTGAAGCCAGAAATTAAACTTATGAATCTGCTAGCAAAGCATTGTCAAAAATGGGTTTTAAGCCAGGCATTGTTTTAGGACTCATTTCTAAATAAAGTGTGAAATAAGTTGGGAGGAGATGAGGCTTGGGAAGAAAAGTCTGATGGGCAAGACTTTATATTCTTGCTAGAAAGACATAGTAAAGATCAAAAGTAGAGTAGGGGCAGAGTGATAGAGAAGAGGTGGTAGTTTTGAGCAATATTTCAGGTAGAAGGAGACAGTTGGCCTCAGATGTACAAGCAGGAAGGGAATTCTCAAGCTAATGCTGAATTTTCTGGTTTTGTTGACCAGGAGAAAGGTAAGCAGTATTAATCATGAATAGCAAACATAAGAACAGGGTTGGTGGAGACATAATGAAATAAGTTTTGAAAATATTTGGTTCAAGATGTCAGTGGAATGTCTGGAGGGAAATATTGAGGCAATTGCAGAGGTTTGGGAAAGAGGACATGTCTGAGTATGGGATAACAAAAGAAGATCGTACAAAGAAATGACAAAGACCAAGAACAGGTGCTTGGGCAACACCTGCATTGCAGAGAAAGAAAACAAAGGGACTTATGTGGTTTAGATATGAAGTATTCCCCAAAGACTAATGGGTTGAGGGCTTGGTCCCCAGTGCAACAATGTTCAGTTGTAGGGTCTTCGGGAAGGCTGATTGGATTGCTATGGGTCCTTACATTATTAGTGGATTAATTCATTAATGAATTCATCATTTGAGGCATTATTGGGATGTGGAGTCAATTTGGGGACATTCCCTGAAATGGTATATCTTGTGTCTGGCCCTCTCTCTCTCTCCTCCCAGCCAGACTCCTCCTCCCCCTTTTCCCCTACTTGGCTGCCAGGAGGTGAGCAGCTCTGGTCCACCATACCCTCTCTGCCATGATGCTCTGCCTCATCACAAGCCCATAGTAATGGATTCAGCTAACTATTGGTTGAAACCATGACCCAAACAGTTTTTTCCTCCTTAAGTTGTTTTCCCCAGGTATTTTGTCCCAATGATGAAAAATTGACTCTCACAGGAATCCAGAGTTTACAAAGCTGGGAAAATCAGAGAGCTAGGAGGAGATCAAAGATCATTCACAGAAGTAAAGAAAGAAGGATCTCTTGAAGGATTTCTGTGATATACTTTTGTTTATAAAATGAAAGTGAACTCTAATTATTTTTTTGAAATTTGTTGAAACATCAGTATTCAAGTGGTATTTAAGATCATCCCTCATCCATGGTCAGAACACCCAAGATTTTTGAAAGCAATATCCACTTCTCTAGAAATAAACAGAATATTAAACACTATGAAAGGTTATTGGACTTGGCATATCATGATGACCCTTAGAGAATAATTTAAGCAGTGTAATGATGACAGGAGCCAGACTGGGAGGGAACAATCAGTGAGGAGGAAATGGGGGCATGAAATATAGATTTCTTTCTTTTTTAAAAAAAAATCTATTGGGTGGTTTGGCCATGACTTAAAGGAGAGGAAAGAGAATTCTGCTTAAAAGGGAACAAGAAGAAAGAGACTATATTTATTTTCTTGTTTACATTGGGATGAGAAAAACTTGAGCAGAGTAGTGGTCACAGGATCACCAGATAGGAGGTAATGCAAATGAAAAGAGAGATTTTGGAGAGAGCAAGGTTATGAGTAAGACTGGCAGAGAGTGGATTAAGCCACAGAGGAGGAGCCTTCAAAGGAAAGATAGCATCTGGGACAACAGTGTGGAAAAGAGAGAAGGTTACTCATCAGCAAGTACTATTTGTACATCTGTCATGAGCCAGGCGTCATTCCCTCCAATAGGGATTTGACCTTAAAGACAAAAATCCCTGCTCTGGTGAAACTCACATTCTAGTGAGGAAAAGAGAAAAAGAAATTCGAGTGTGTGTGTGTGTGTGTGTGTGTGTGTGTGTGTGTGTGTGTGTGTGTGTGAGAGAGAGAGAGAGAGAGAGAAGAGAGAGAGAGAGAGAGAGAGAGAGAGAGAGAGAGAGAGAGAGAGAGTTCTATGGAAGGGTGAATAAAGAAGTGTCCATTGGGGAATGGTTGAAAATTAGATGGGGTGATTAGGAAGGCCTTATTGAGGAAATAAACTTTGAGACAAACTTGTCTAAAGTGAGAAAACAAGTCCTTTGGGGAAAAGGATTCAAGGTCACAGGAAAGAAAGTAAAGTCTCTAAGATGAGAACATGTCTCATGTAACTAAGGTGGGAAGGGTGTCTGCAGGAGAGCAAGTCAGAGAGCAGTGCAGATCATGTGGGAGATCATAGATAATGACGAAGAGTTGCCCTTTACTTGCAGAGAGATACAATTGTATCAGACATTTCTCATAAAAGAGTGGCTTGATACTGTAACAGGATCCCTTAGCTTCTGTGTAGGGGTAGATTGTAGAAGATGAAGCTAGTTAGGAGATGACGGCACAATCCAAGTAAGAGATGGTGACAGCCTGAACGAAGGTGCTAGCAGTGAAAACGGTGAGGAGGCCTTCCCAATGACCCCTACCTAAATGGCATCCCTTCCCCAACCAACACTTCTTTATTCACTCTTCTCTGGCTCATTTTATTCCATAGAACAATCTCAATCTCTCTCTCTCTCTCTCTCTCTCTCTCTCTCTCTCTCTCTCTCTCTCAGATTTGAATAAATGTTGAAGGTTGTACTCACAGTTTTTACTAATGCATCAGGTGAATGAGAGCAGATCCAGATAGAATTCCAATGTTTTTGGTGTGAGCATTGGGAAAAGTGGATTTTTCACTTATTGAGATGGATAACATTGAAGGAAACAGGGACTAGGAAGCCAGTACCAAGATCCCAGTTTAGAACATATTAAAATTGGAAAAGACATTTATTATCCAAAGGGCTTTGCTATGTAAAAGCTATATATACAAATATGGAATTCAGAAAGTAGTCAGTAATTTAGGAGACATCAGTATTCAAGTGGTTTTTAAGATCATCCCTCATCCATATCATAGCTTACCTCTGCCACTATCAGAGATAACTTCTTGTCCAACACCAGTTACTCTACTCTTCTGCAACTGCCTGCCTGACATTCCCACATCTTATATTTGACAGATTCAGTTATACTGCACAAATACAACTTTCTGAAGTATATAGAATACTTTCATTTTAAAACTTCAAATATGATTAAATTAGTTTTGAAAAATATTGGAAATCTATTGGGCTAAAAAGCAGTACCATATTAATTCTATTTCTTATTTCAAATGGGAACTTTCAATAAATTTATTCACACTTAAATTTCACTTTACTAAATTAGACAAAGATGCTTCTTAAATTAATGTAATTATTCTGAAATAAAATAAATTTTATTTAAAGATATGATATTCATTTCAAGGTCATTTTTTGGCTTATTAATTCAAAATTAATGTGAATTACCATACTCAAAAATATTTTCAAAATGTTCTTGAAAACAAAACATTGTAGTGGTTTAAAAATGCATCTATAACTTCATTACACTACTTCAAGAAAACAGAGCCTTGAGATACAGATGGCTTCAAACTTCATGATTTTCTTTAAAAGGATAGGAAAAAAAATAAGCAGGAGTGAGAGTATTTGACTTGAAGATGGGGTAATAAAAGGCACCATGGCTTCTTACTTGCTCTCTTTTGCATACTTTGCCATGGGGAAGCCAATTGCCTTATACTGGGATTCTATAGAGATACCACATGGCAAGGAAGGGAGGGCTTTGGGAAGAGTGAACCATCTGAGAAGAAGCTACTTGAGCCCCAGCTAAGCCTTTAAATAACTAGCTGATATCTTAGATGCACCCTTATGAGAAAACTTGAGCAGGATGTATCCAGTAAACACAGAAGAGAACACCTCATGAATTCTCCATACCCTGATGTCAAGAGTTCCCAAGCTCGCTCATGGCAATTATTAGAGCTAACCTACTTATTCTCTTTGTGTTTTCATTTGTTCCTGAAATTGTCCAAATGAAAGTTCTTCTAGAGAGATAGTATTCCCGGTATACTCATTGCATTTAAAAAATTTGCTTTGTCAATGTGCTGAAAAGGGGCTGCTAAAAGAAAAGAGATGATAGATTATTTTTTCCCTAAATTTAGCTAAGTAAGTATTCTAGAATTCACTTTGGATATCTATGTGAGTCCTATCATCTGGGTCTTCCTTTGTTTTTTGACCTGAAGTCTTCTGCTTTGGCAAACTCCTTAAATTTCCAAAGCAGGACAAAATTAACTACGGTCCCTAACTTCTCAGAGGGCCTAGCAACACAAGGGCAATGGCCAATTGGTTTCTATGGTGGAACCGTAGTTTTCATACCTCAGCCTGCAGAAAGGCAGAATTTTAATTTCTTGACAAGTCAGATTCAAAGTTCAGGATTCCCTGGGCCAGAATCTAAGGAGGAGCCTGAGGATACTCAGGCTAGACAAGTGGGAAGCAGGAAGATATTATAAAATTAAGCAGGCCTAGGTAGAGCCCAAGAGTTTAGCCCAAAGCAAGGTAGCTATATGCTGGGATCTCAGTAGGCAGAGTCCAAGAAGTTGAATATTTTTCACCAGCAGCACTTGGGTCAAGAGGTGGAAAGGAGTGAGTTTTTGTCTAAAACTCATGTGTGGAAAAAATAGCAGAAGAGCAATTCAACCAGGAGGCGGAAAACAAAGGCAACACAGGTCTGTGATCTTGGACAACCCACATAACAAAAATAGGGCAAAATCCTTTCCCTCCTTTACTCAGGCAGTTACTTTGAACGTCAGAAGAAACAATTTTAGCTATGAGGCTGGAGTGTGGTTCGGTGAGTGATACAGCATGTGTTTGGCATGCACAAGGCTCTGGGTTCAGTTCCCAACACTGCAAACATAAATATTTAGCTACCACAGGACCTAGTCTGTGCATTGAATAAACTATTGTGGACATATTCTATCCATATCTGTTACAAATTGTAGAGAAAACATTTTTAGTATATAGCCTACAAAAAGCCAAAAGCTTGAGATTTATTTAGTGACCAATGGCCAGTGAGAGACCTACATATGCACTGATCAAGAACAGAGCTACTAGAATTTTCACCCATTTTTGGGGAACCAAATAGCACTTTCTTCCACTTTTTTCTTTCACCTATACACACTTCATTGTCCTTTCTTTACAGTATTTTTTTTTAATGACAGTGGTTCTGAATCTTAATGAGACATTAAACTATCTCTGTGTCTTCCCAGCCACAAATCTGGGACAATGAATCCACTTCTTGAAAGGTTGATATAAATTTTCATCGGTTAATTTACGTAATGAGCCATATGTCAGGAGCAAGGCAAGAAAGTAAGAACTTCAGTTCTGGCACTGGGATTTCTGGCACTAATTCTAAACTAGTTCAATAAATCAGAACTATTCCAAAATGGACAACTCAGCATGTATAGTGACTGGCCAGAACAAAGGAATAAATTTGATTTTCCAACTCCAATCTGCACAAATCATTGGTGATACTATGGTCATTTCATTAAAAAAAAATACAGTGAACTTTCTATGAGCAAAATGTTGTGCTAGGTACTGCAGAGAAAACAAAATACAGAAAATATGTTTTCCTCCCCACCCCATCTCTTCCTGCTCGCTTCTTTCTTTCCTTTCTTTCTTCTCTTTTACTCAGAATGCATTTCTTTAGCATCTTTTGGGTTGGGCTCACAGTGGCTAACATAATCTCCTCTCTCATGGATTTTATGACCTTTGAATGTAACAGATATTAATAAAACAATCACACAAACAAATGTAAAATTGCCCCTGAGATAAATGCACTACATGGAATTATGAGAACATATATTAAGGACAGTTCACCTAGTCATGGGTGTCAGAGAAGCCTGTTCTAGAAAAGTATAGTTTGAACTAAGATCTAAAAGATAAATCACAGTTGACAGGCAACAACAGATGCAGAGGTCAACCACAATATAAAGGACTAAAGGAAAGCCCAAACACTAAAGGAGCAGATGCAGTGAAGCAGGGTGAAGTTGGAGATATTGGAAGAAGCCGAAGTCTCAGAGGGTTTTACATGCCATTGAAGGGCAACGGGGAAAACATATTGGAAGGAGGTGTAGATGAGAAGTAAAAGAAAGGTGGAAGAGTAATTTCATGGTGGACCGCTTAAAGGACTATTGTGGTAAACAAAAAGAGGAACAATTGTAGCTGGATTCAGTGGTGATAATGATATGGATGGGGAAAAAGTGGATGACCTAAGAGATAACTATGAAGCAAAAGGCATTAGTTAGGTGACAGATTGATTCTCAGTGAAGGAGAGACAATATGAAGAACAACTACTGGGTTCCTGGTTTATCCAGGGAATAGGACCAAGTTTTGGAGGAGAATGACATTATTGCCTATCACACTTCCTCAGCCTCCTCATGGCAGAGGCATAATAACTTCCAGTTGGTCTTACTCAAGACAGGTAGAATAGGGTTGGAGACAAATTCATACATTTGAGAGATGCAGAGGAAGCAGAATACACGGAACATTGTAATTCACAGTATCTGGGGAAGGATGAGGGAGAAAGGGAAATAAAGGAAGACTGAGATGAAAGGAAGAACAAAACAAAACCAGATGTTTCTCACCCACAGAGCCCACATTACAACCAGCTTCAGCTTGCTAACTTACCTAGTAACGTAGAAGCAGACAGCATTTGATAGCATTAAATGAACACAAAGTAGTCTGGGTGACAGCTTTATTCTCATCCAATGTTGAAGAGTGCAACTCCTGCCAGGGTGGTGTGTACAGTTATTCAGGTTTTATGTCCTGCCAGCAGAGGCAAATGGGACCTGAATCCTGTTCCACTTGACTCTAAACCAGTATCCTAGTGCGAGGCTTCTTCTACCCAGAAACAGGACACCTTTTTGTTAAATTTGCTTACAAGTGGCTTGTTAGTAGCACCTCGTTATTTTTTTCTAATAAACACAAACTTTTTATTTGATCCATTGTCCATAATTAACCTTTTCTAGCCAATAAGAAGCTAAGCTACCTGGCTTAAATCTGCTTGATTTCTGCAAAGTAATCACATAACACTTGCTCTACTGTTAAACAATAGGGGGAAGCACCAATAAAAGAGCAGTAACAGAGTCATTTATTGGGGTACTGACTTCTGCCTACTTACTCCTGCATCTCTTCCTCCTCTTCTTCCTAAAGGACCTCAAATGGTTCTATGAAAGAACTACATTTCCTAGCCTTACTTGGCAGCAAGGTGACTAAGTTGCAGCTAGCAAAAAGCAAGCAAGAATGTGGAGCTCTATAGAGGGACCTGCTTACTCTGTGGTTTCCTTCCTCCTATTCCGGGATAAAATTGTAAGAGCTTGAGGAGACATTTTATACCTTAAGTCACTTTGAGTACTGTTGCCCTTTGCAAAGAGAATAAAGGAAAAAGATGAAAAAAGTCTGTATCTCTGATAACCTGAAACCACCAGATTAACCCTGCACTGAAACTCTGGGTTGTATAATGTGGGAAAGAAAACAAACACATTCATTTATTTATATAATAATAAACAACTATTATTTTGCATTTTATGTCACATGTCAGTAAACAAAATTCTCACTGATTTTTAACTAATTGATTCTGAACTTCTACCAGAACTTAAAGTCACTGGGAATATGTCATTGATTTATTTATCTGATTGATGCTATTCCTGAAAATTCTGAGATCCTTAAGGAAAGAAAAACCAAATCTATGGTAAGCACAGAAATCTAAGAAGCTATGTTTTATATGTTAATGTGTACAAAGTATTAATAGTGGCATTTAGATTGAGAGCATATGAATGATGATAATTTAGCTTACTTTAGACAACCTGGAAATTTCCAGTGATTTTTCTATTTTTTGATTAAAAATGCAGTCTTCCAAGATAGGCTTTCTTCAGGACTCTATCCAAGATATAGTAATTTATAGATAGAAAATTCTCATTTATATTGCAGAATCAATGTTCAATACTTTATAATAAAATTTGGAGAGCAAATGAATCCCTCTGCTGAATCTAGAAAACATTTCTGAGAATTTAAAATGTAAAAAATTCAATTATCAAGAAAAAGATGTAAGAATAAATTCTGACATTTTTATAATGTTTCTTAATTATAATCAAGGTTACTTAGCAATTAGCATCTAGTCCCTTCTTTCCTTTACATTTTCACTATCATAATGACTGCTTTAGTCACTCCTAGAGGCTTTGGGCATTGCCTACATAAGGATGTCATGAAACTGGGGTTACAGAAATCAGATAGGGGAACAGGGAAGGAGAGAGAATCATCAGTGAAATCTGAATTGAAGTAAAAAAAAAAAACAATGAAATGGATTGAGAGATGGTGCAAGTGTTATATCCAAGAGAGTGAAGAAAAGGAAGTTTACTCACAAGCCTGGAAACCAAGAGATTTAGTAGTGATGCAGTGTTCATAGTGGGTTGGGACAAGAAGTTCAGAGAACTCATACAGGTGTTGGCCAATATCAACATGACTTTAAGGCATAGAAGTAGGTGCTCATACAGCCTAAAGAAAAGACACAATCACTCTCAGGCACCTTCTTCATGGTAAACCTGGCTTTCTTCAGTAGTATTTTCCATGTTATAACATTTCCTAATGTTTATCTAAGGAATTTATCGAGTCTTGCATATCTTCCTGTCAAGAATTTATGAAATGAACTCTTGTAAACTTTGACTTAATTAATCACCTTAAAATCTCCCCAGCACTGAGGAATGTCATGCAAATAAGAAAGATCCATAGATGTCTGTTGTGAATGCATGAATATATGAATGCACTAATGAATGCACAAAGGAGCATCTGAGGGAAGAGAAGCTGAAGCTTCTTACTTTCTCTCTTTGGGAGAGCTAACTACAACTACTATTTAGCTCAAGTTGGAAATTTGAAAGTCACTGGCAAATTTGCCACACATTAATAAACAAAGATATATATAAAACTTCTGGATGTATCAACATATATGTGATAATGATAGGGCTCCTATCTCTGCCATGCTAATTTTATGCTACATTTTAACCTACTGAAAATAGATTCTAGAATTGTACACCTTTCCATATCTCTTTACAGTATTAATGTTCTTTGCTTATATTTTATCAAAAAGTCATAATTTTATGACTAAGAAATATTACTGTTATTTCAAATGTTTTCTTTTCAAAGAATTCATGTATATTACACTTTACAACTCAGTACCAATCATTTAAAGTATAGCAAAATTATAGTAGGAAGGCTTCAAGTTAGCTCCTAGAATACAGTGTGTTTAGAATTATCAAATATGTAAATTACTGGCAGTGTTACAAGAAGAGTAGAGCTGAAAATAATATCTCTTTTCTCCTCTCCCACTTCCTCCTTCCTTCTCTTTTTCTTTCTCCTCTTGTTTCGTCTTTATCTCTGTGTATTTTAAACTAAATTTATATGGTATTGATCATAGCCTAAATTTTTTTTAAAAAAAATTTGAAACCTATTTAAATTTTAAAAATTTTACTATTTATTATTTTCAGAGGATGTGTTTCCTTTTACAATCTTCTTAAACACTTTCTTAATGGTGTCACTCTGTCATAACCTTAAGAACACATCATTTGTATAATTAATCTGTGAAGATTTATATTTGAAGTAATCCAGAAAAGGAAGAACTATGAAAAAAATTTAAAAATAGCATAATAAAAGCAGAGTCTTAATATATTGCAGGATCCTTGTTCTGTGTACATGTTTTCAATAATTTTGCCTCACAAAGTCTTCCTGACCACAAATTCTTCCAATTTCTCATCATCTGTGTTCAACATATATTCTAACCTTAAGGATAGCCCCTCAAAACCATCTTATTTTCTGATCTTTGCTAAGGACATTCTGATAATTACTGAATTCATATATCCTGGCTAATTTGTTTTTCCACTGGAGCATTAGTGTCATGCAATGGCTTGTATTATCAAGATGGAAAGGCCAATTTAATCACCTATATAAAAATAGAGAGTGAACAATTTGACCAAAACTAAGTATTTATGTGGGGGTACTGAAATGTGTATGTACTTACAGACCTATCCATCCATTTGTGGTACAACAATAGCACAAAATGTATTTCTCTTCTCTTTAATTCTGGACCTTGAAGTTCAATAAAGACATTGCACTTAATGCATTGTGAAGGATAGCAAGACAGCAGTGCCCCCCCCAAACACTTAGGAAGCAAATAAACATACTAAGTGTTCTGTTCATTTTAGTCGTGTGTGTGTTGGTTTCTGTATGCTATGCTACACATTTTGAGAGTATCTTAAAAGAAAGTTGACTGTTAGGGATAGCTTCTGACTTTCACCAGCCCTTCTCAGAGATCCCTATTTCTACCATGTTCTTCCTTTACAGAAAACAACTTTGATCCAAATGTGATTTTTGCCCAAGGCTTAACAAAATTCAATAGATGTTAAACTTTAGTTTCTGTCTTGTTTTCATTTTTCATTAAATTATTGAAGATTCCATTCTGGATTAAAAGTACACTGCCTTGATTCTTAAACCTACAGCATAAATAAGAAACAAAATAGGTGCTATGTATGCATTAATTTTTTTCTAAAGTTGAGGGGTTTTTTTTAAAAATTATTTTGTTTTGGTTGTTGTTGTCTAAAGGAGCATCCTAATTTTATTTATTGATTAGATAGTTGTTAATGTTATGAGATAAAAAGTTAAATAAGGCATTTTTCTTTGTTCCCATGAGTAAGAGGTGTAAGTAGACAGATTAATATACAAATAATTCAAAATTATGTGGGGGTAGAGGCCAGGACAGAATGAAGGAAAGAAAAAGGACAACGAGGAAAATGACAGAGATGAAGTTTATAGCTTGGACCATGCAGTGGAGGAATGCTTGACATCATTGTTATATTGCATATGAAAATCTTTTTTTTTTCAAATGGAATCACTGATTCCATCCCTAGGTAAATGTATGAGCCTCATCACTCGGTCAATAATAGTTCCCATTTACTGAGCACTCTCTTTGTCTCAAGCATTATCTTATTTCACTCTTACTTGCCACTCTAAGAGTGAGTTAGTGTCAACGCCATTGTATTGAGGAAAGTACACATAAAGAGATTGCCCATCTGTGCAAGATCAGGAATATGGAGGAATATGGATGTCGGATAGAGGTTGGAGCCATTTTTTTTTCTATTTTTTCTTTTATCCTAACAGTGGCAAGGCAATAGAGAGGCCTTTTGCATTTGAGATAGGAAAACAGGTTGAATGAGATGAATGCTCTCAAGTCTCATCTGAACAGGGGGCAAGTGTTCCTCTGACTAGAGCAATGGATATCATGATGTTACACATAAAAAAATTTCACAACATATTTCCTCTCATAAAGTGCAGAGCTCAGGTTGGCTAAGGAAAATATTTTCTGCCATTCCTAGGTAAATGATACATTCTTATTTTCTTTTTTTCTCATCTAGGTATGAAATTTATAAGAAGGCCGACTAGTCGGCTGGCAAGATTTACATACGATGTGAAATCTTTGAATGCGTCATCATTGGTGAAATGGGGAAAATCTACACCAAAAAGGAGGTTCTAAGAATTAATGAGTAACATAGTGGATATAATAAATACCTAAGGTATTTGTATCAGTAAAGTATCTTAGGAAGTGAATAAATAAGTACACACTATAGAAAACTATTATTAGTAATTGATCTTATTCCTACTGATGTTTTTGGTTCTTTTCCAAATTCTTAGTTTAGCTCTATTTCTAATGATATTGGTTGAAATTAGAACAACTGAAATTTAGAAAATCTTTAACATCACACAAAGAAGGACAATTAGTTTCATGGCCCATTTATTATATGAAGCTCTCAAAATTCAGGCCAAAATAGCCATGACCCTGTTTATAGCTCTTCATATTAAACACAGATCTAATTTGTAAATTATCATCACCCTTGGACTCTAGATTTCTTTCATTCCCTTGCTTAGGAAGAATTCAAACCATTTTTTCCTTGCATGTAGTCATTTACATTTTTGAAGGCCAAGTTTCTTTTTATGTAGACAGTTCTAACTTCTTTGGATTATATTTTTTTGTCCCTGGTGTTTGGTACTCCTCCCAAGCTAGGATCATCTTAAAATTTTATGAGTATGAGTATGTTTTGAGATTTGCATCTTCCCCCAACACATTAATAAAAATATTGAGTTAGAAAGAATCTCACATGCATCCCAATGGTAACCTCACTTACTACAGCTCACCAATTCAAGGAAGATTTCCGTAAAAATTTACTCAATTCACTTCAGTGATCATTTACATAGCAGGAACTGGAAGTAAAGATTTGGGAAAGCCCATATTCTCTGTTTTCAAAGAGTTCACATGCGACTCACTCACACACAAAACCATTGAACATCTGAAAACCATTCTGTAACTTTTGATCAGTGCAGAGTTGAGAGAATGTATGTCACTTACTTAGATCCAGTAGAGTTTAAAACACTAAAGAATTATGATTACCCTATCAAATGGAGGTATTATTGATTAATAGCTATATGTTTATTCTCTTGTATATTATTTATAGAGTTATAAATGTGAAAAAAGGAAAACAATTTGGGGGTTGAAAGACACTGGACTTTACGGAGCGTAGGGCCTCAAAAGCCTAAGAGAATGCAATTGTTCACATAAGATCAAAGTGAGGTCTCAAAACAGCCCGCCATGTTGTATCTTGTTTTCCCACTTCTGAGTGCAACTTTGGTAAATTATCTCACTGTGTTATTTGTGAGCTTCCCTCAGAGACTAAGCTCCTTAAACACTGGGTCTCTATCCGGTATAGATTTTGTGCAGATCCTAGTATACTTGGAGTATTAAATATGAATTGACAATACATTTAGAATTTGATATTTAATATGAAATATCTGGAAATAGTTGTATAAGTTTGTGTTTTGGATGCATGGCTGAGATGTCTAGCAGAGCACCCCAAATTTGCACTTCCTTTTCTGCAGAACTGAGCTGTTGCTGGGATGTGGCTGCCCAGCTAAAGACTACACTTCCAAGTTTCCCTTGTATCTATATGGGGCCATGGGGGCTAATTCTCAACCATCTAATGTAAATGAAGTGTGTTATTTCTGTGCAAGGTTGCTAAATAATAAATGTGATATCTGTATATTCTTTCTCTTTTACCTTTTACATGTAAAAGCCCCCAAGATCCTAGGGGGATGATTGAGACCAAGAAGTGAGGAACCCAGAATTTGAAAACTATTCATGGAGGAAAGCCATCTCTTGATCCATAACAGCTGCACAATTCAAAGAATCATGTATTAGATGGCTTTCAATCACAGCTACAAAAGAGTCAAGGAAATCAACTTATAAGGAGGACAGGTTCATTTTGGCTTACAGTTTTGGAGGTTTTAGTCTGTAGTCAATTGGGCTTATTATTTTTGGTGGAAGCATATGCCAGCCAAAGTTAATTACCTTGTGCAACTGGGAGGCAAAAGAGAAAAAGAGCAAGGGGCTTAGGTTCTCAAATTCCCTTCCAGGGTAGTGCCCAGTGATCTAACTTTCTCCAATTAGGCCCCACCTCTTAAAGGTGCAACCACTTCCCCTTAGTGCCATGGGCTGGGGATCAAGCTATTAACACATGGGCCTTGAGGGAACATTTACCCAAACCATAGAGGTTAGGAATAAATATTCATTGTATTAAGTCACTGGCTTTGGGGAAGACTATATACATAATTTTTTTTCCATAGGAGCTAAAATTGTCCTAATTCAGAGGTCATAACAAAAATCCCCTAAGGTTAAAGGATTGCATTCGGAAGGTGTTGGACAGAAGGCATTCAATTGCTCGCTTTTTAAAAATGACTTAGTCTGGTCTCCTATCTCTTTCTGATTGATTTTTTTTTCAGGGACAGATTCTCCTTATTTAAAAATATCTCAAAGACATATCAGCTCCCAAATGATGTTTTCTGATGTAATCAGAAGAATGAAAAAGCTTTGGGAAAAAACTCAGGAAAGTGAGTGTGGTAATGCCATTAGCACTGCCCCACATCCAGATCCGCTGTCCCTAATCACAGGGAGACTGCTGGCTGCTCCCTTGCATCTAGCCAGGGAGGAGTGACTAGGTCCAACCAATGAATGAGACAGGAAATAAATGTGTCACTTCTGAGCCAAATAATTTGAGCTGATATGTCACCTCTTTACTTTCCCTCAATTACCTTGTTACCTTAAATAGTAGATCATGAGTTGGAAGAAACATGGATTCTTGGGACATTAGATGGAGGAAAGCCCCATCCAACTCTCAGCAATTGTTTGATAATGAAGTAAATTGTGGGTCCAGTCCAGCCATTAAGATTTTGGTGGGTTTTTTTTTTCTCTTCTTTCTGTTTTAGCAGTCAGTGTAAGTCATCTAGACTAATATAGTGGTCAACAGTGTAAATTGAGAAGTAAGGAGATTTATGTGGAAAGGAATGCATATAAAATTTGAAGGTATTTTACATTTCTTAAACAAATAGAAAAGAGAAGCATAAGAAGCTATTTGTGTGTGTGTGTGTGTGTGTGTGTGTGTGTGTGTGTGTGTATGTGTGTGTTTGGATGGAAAGAACAATGACACATTCCAGTGGCCTTTTCCAGGAAGGTTTTTGAGGGTCTCTCTCAGTTGACATTAACATAGTGAGAAAAAGAAGTGAGCTTCTTATTAAAACAGAAACAAAACCAAACCCCCCCAAAACCACCCCCACACTTACCAAGAACTAATGTTAATAAGAATCCAACCAGGGCAAATTTGGGGTTTCAGATTAGGGATGCTCGACTAGTAGTCTATGCAAATATTTAGAAATCTGAAAACCTCTGAAATCTGATATACTTATGGTACTAAGCATTATAGATAAGAGATACTCAACCATAACTAGAGGAGTAAACTTCGGCATGCTGTGATTATAAGTGAATTTCTTTTCTTCTCTTTCATTTGGTCTCAGTTTCCTCAATGATAAAATACATAGAATAATCTCTGCCTCGCCCATCTCTTACCATTGCAGTAAAGATAAAATTCGATAATCCAGAATAAAGTTCAATGAAGGCTCCAAAGTGCTTTAAAATGTAGTATATTATTATGATACTTGGACCTTTCAACTTGCAGCCCATTTTTATGTCTCACTAACCAAACTGAGGGCATTCATTGTGACTAAATATTTATAGTCTATTTTTATAAGATGGCCTGTCTTGGTTATTGCATTTATAACTATGCACATCACAGGGGATTTTACTTAGGAAGTACTAATGTTTACAGAACTTTATACTGTAACTTGAAATTGTTCCTTTGCACTTATAAGGCTAGATATTATTAAATCCTCTGGTCCATCACATGTTGAAGTGTCAATGTGGCAATTGGAAAAAGAAGAAGGCTTAAAGTCACAAAGCTGCAGGTTCTCACATGAGTCTCAAGGTCTCTCTCTGTAGAACCTCATTCACTGTCTTACATCTCTTCTCCCAGATCCTCAACTTATCTTTTTTTCTAAGACTTGTATAAATGTAAAATTACACTATTATCTCTTACCTTAAAAAATAACAAACAAGATGCACTCCATCTTTGATTCTACATACCACCCCAGCTATGTTCCTTCAATTTCTCTGTTCTCCTTCTCAGCAAAACTTCTTGAAAAGATTTTCTACAGTATGTGTTTGAATTTCTTCCTCTCAGAGTCTCTCTTAGTATTTTCCAGCTGAGCTTTAGTTCCCACAACTTCACTGAAACGTTAACAAGACCACCAGTGACCTAGGTGGAAAATGATATTTTTTTCTTTGCTTTAGTAATCCATCTTAAATAAACACAAAGTTGATCAAAGCAGCATTGGTAACTAGAAGAAAGTGGTTCAATATGTTCAAGACTGTGAAGGCAATGATTTCCAACCAAGATTTTATACCTAATTTAAAAATTATGGTAGGAGACCTTCAGTGATACACAAAATTATAAGAGGTTATGAGGGGCAAGGGGGTGGGGGGAAAAAAGGGGAGAGAATTGAACAACAGCAGAGGAGGTAGAGAGGGAAGATGGGAGGGGAGGGGAGGGGAGGGGGGAGAGTAGGGGATAGGAAAGGTAGCAGAATACAACAGTCACTAATATGCCATTATGTAAAAATGTGAGTATGTAACAGAAGTGAGTCTGTATTATGTATTTGGGGAGTTCAAAACCCAATTGAGTCGAATGTATGAAAGATGATATGTCTTGAGCTCTGTAATATTTTGAACAATCAATAAAAAAAAATAAAAAAAAATAAAAATTAATTATGCAGATAACGGTATCTTAAAATACTCAAAACTCAACTAGTAGTCTATGCAAGTACTTAAAAATCTGAAAACACATATCTTAAAAAAAAGGCCCATAAACTCTTTCTCTAGAAGCTATAGGTGGTAAAGGTACTAACTGAGATAATAAGCTATGAAACAGGAAGACACGGGATCCAGGAATGAAGAGCCCCACATGGGAGGCCCTGGGATGATACAGCAGAGCAGTGTTCTCATGGAGTAGTCAAGAGAGAGGTACATAGGGAAAGGCAAACACCAGGAAACAACAGATGGTGATAGCTGTGTCTGGCTACGTTTAGAAGAATCTTATAGTTCTACAGGGAAATTAGGGCAAGATAAGACAGAGGTTTGTAGAAAATTAAAGGAAAATATCAAGTTATTACTACATCTAGAGAAAAATGTAGAAAACTAGAAATATACTTAGCTTTGCATGATAATATAAACAATGCTGATTTAATTACCATGTATAACTTAAATTTGATTGAAAGACATGAGGCAGGATCAGTAGCTAAATTATCATGCTTCACAGCATGAACAAAATAATATGTAAAATTTAAAAATCAGGCAATGACTTCCTGACATGTGGATATATGGACCTAAATATCAGAAGAAACAGCTATAGGAGTTAAAAATGACTGCTTATTTTGATGGTGTGGGGAAAATTGTCTTATTTATTATAAATCTTAAAGAAATACTCAAAATTTTAACTAATACATGTATTACCTCAACTAAAATACTTTAGCCTAGAAAAAAATAATTGGACAAATATCTCTCTGTGTATCTATCAGATCAATAAAATAATGTACACTGTTCACTGTTACTTTATTACTTAGTTAAAATAGTGTAGCCTAGAAAATGGGCATATTTATATCTACATAATCAATAGAAAAATATACAGTCAAGTAGTTACCAAAGTACCTTTGGTAGGAGCAAGAGCTGGAATTCTGTCAACTGAATGTTAGAGTCAAAGCTGGGTGTCAGCTATTACACGACTGGTGGGGTGGGTCTGGTTTCCATAATTACTGCATAAGTAAGCAAAGAGAATTTAAAATAGGGCAATGATAAATAAATACTAAGTTGTGAGAAGTTCACATTGGTATTTCACATTTGTAACTAAATTAACAAATTTTCTTTTTTCCAAATTTTTATATCACAGAGTATTTATGATTAAAGGGAGAAAATAAAGTTAAAATAGCATGTTCACATAAATTTTCTAGTTACATATTGTGATTTATTGGTTTGTGATTTATTTTAATGTTTAAAAACTTTTCTTGTATATTTTTGATTGCTTTATTAAACCATTATTCCTAATATTAGGAAGATAAATGAGAAGCATGTCATAAGCACTATTTTGTAAGTACTTTTTGTAAGTACGCTGAGCATTTAATTTTAAAAGTCGCAATTATTGTTCTTATTTTCTATGTTTCTTAATAGGAAAGCAAGTAATAGAAAGGGAACTAGAGGTGTATGGTTTTCAAATAGCCACCAAGCACGTCCAGTTCTTAAAAATCTTGTTCATTACTATAGCTTAAGAAGTATGTGAGATTTTTATTTTTATTTTAAAATAAGATTGGTTTTTCAAAAATTTCTAAGATTATTCTCAATTTATAGTGTTTCTTAATTTAACACATACACTGTAATTATAGTTAGGTTGCAACATCTTGTATATCTACCTATGCATCAAATGTTAGAGTGTTTCACTAAAAATAATCAAGTAAATTAGCTTCTCCATATTAAAGAAAATCATTCTCGATGATTTTCTCAAACAATAACAGATTTCAATGAAAGAATGACTCCCTATAGAACTCCATATTAGACAGCTTAAAATTTACTTTTCAAATGTCCATATTGCTTTATATAAAAACATTTACTTAGTCAACTATCAATCTAGTCAACACTCTTTTTTCAAAAATTAACAAGGAAACTAAAAAAGCAAAGTCCTCCATATTGTGAGGAGATGAGGAGACGGATGTTTCCAAATGACTTCTTTTTTTTTTTTTTTTTTGGTCACTTCTGCAATAGCATAAGTGTTGTTAGAGTTAAGAGCCAAGCTGTAGTTATCACATAGCTGATGGATAAGGCAGCCAAACTTTGGATTCAATTGCTGCAGGAATATCTCACTGCCATCTGCAGTAGGCCCTGGTGAATCTTGCCCTATATGTAGCCTTAGATCTGTCAATTTGTGAGTGCCAAGGAAAGTTGGAATAAGTAATAGAAAGGGAACTAGAGATGTATAGTCTTCAAATAGCCACCAAGCACCTACAGTTATTACAATTTTGTTAATTACTATAGCTTAAGATGTATGTGAGATTTTCATAAAGATAAATCTATTCAGTCTGACATAAAGCAGAATTCATCCAGAATTTATGTGCTTCTGCATTTTTTAAAAAATAAAAGTGTTTTTTTCACAAATTTCTTAGATTATTCTCAATTTATAGTGTTTCTTAATTTAACACATACACTGTAATTATACTTAGGTTGCAACATCTTGTATATCTACCTATGCATCAAATGTTAGAGTGTTTCACCAAAAATAATCAAATAAATTAGCTTCTCCATATTAAAGAAAATTATTCTCAATGAAAGCTCACTATTAGTTTTTTAATGTTCTGCAAACAAAGCAGTTAATGCTTTCTCTCTCTCTCTCTCTGGCAAGGAGTCTTACAACTTTTATTTCTGGGCTCAGCTGCATTCTGTTGTATTCTATGATATTTCCCAAAACTCTGTTCACTTCCTCACTTGTGTAAGAAGCTATAAACATATCTACATTTATATCATTGCTGCTATTATATATGACAACACTCTGTATTAGATATGACCGTTATAAGCTGCAACTCTCCCACCAACCCCAGATATGACTTTCTATAAAGTATTCTGGGTTTGCCTGTCTTTAGCACCATTCTTTTTTTCTGACTTTGAGGTCCCATATCTTTTGCAATGCTAGAATACTCCTATTATTAACAACTCTAGTTTGGTGTTGGACACTGGTATTTAATGACTATTTTTTTCCTTGTAAGTGGTTTCAAAGATAGTATATTTGTCTTCTGAAAAAGAACAAACTCAATTCTCTAATGTAGTTACCTCGCCAGCTCAACATATCCTGAGGCTGCTCTGGCAAAAGGCTGTAAAAGATTGGTGTTGATATTCTGTGGCATTCAAATTGTCAAGCTTCCAGCAGAAGGAAGAGCATTTAGAAAATCTGGCCATGTGGCAGCTAATTACACTATTATAAACTAAATTTACAACAGGTGACTTGTAGCCTATGCATTGACAACAAGCACCCAAGCTTTTATTCGATTATTTTTTTTCCCCACAAATTGGGAGGCAAAGTAGCAGTCATTATATGGTACATCGATGCAGACATCTTGAACATATTGCATGAATCCTCCACAATTTTTGTCACCTCATATGCCACTTCTGAGTGCTTGTTTATTTTCATTATTGTCTTACAACATATAGTTTATTCCTTGTGTTCTATGAATTTTAAGCTGGAGATGCATCCAAGTCAATAGAATATGATTAAGGGAGATACACACTAACATAACCCTAAAGACTTTCAAAGCTTGCTTTGATGGAGCATTGTAAACTTCTAAGTGTGGAACACACAACTGGTCTTTAAATCTGAAGTCCGCTTTGTGTTTTCTTGGCCTTTAAAACTTATCAAATGTCTAGGGAAACATGGGCTTTATATTCAGACATGATCCATGTGTCATTGACAGCAGGGATCCAATGAGCAATGGAAATTCCTGGTGCATATCATAAGCTGTTGTTTGCCATCTTGGCTAGATAATCCTGCTTCATTTATTGGAGGGCATTTCAGCTGCACTGTCAACAGCACAGGAGGATCAGGTCACCTTTGCCTAGAATATTATGTAAAAGCTGTCAAATGTTCAATGTAATAGGCACATTAAATGTTCTGTGAGATTTCAGGCATCAAGTACTAGTGAATAAGATTTAATGGCAAGTTCATCATCTTTCTGCCCTAGATTTCTCCATTTTTGTTCTAAAATCTTCTAAGAGTATGACTAAAATTTTATTATAGTCAGTTCTTTGTATAAAAGGAAGAGATGTTGGCAGGTTTATCTGCTTACTCTTATAAATGTTGGAAAAAAGCACATTTTAAAATAAAATGTGGCCTAATCTGTCTTATTATCTTTCAGTATTAAATATGCACTCCCTTTATTTTCTAAATCATACAATCCCAGTATATCAACACAGACTTTTCACATTTGGAGAACCAGTTCATTAAAAACCACAATAAATTTAATAAGGAATTTTTCATTATGGTATCCATTATAAAAAGCACAGCACTCCTGAACAGGACTAGAGGGGTTCATTTTGAGGCATATTTTCTAGATTGTTAACAATTTTTTATAGTATTAAGATACAGTTGCTCTCACTTGTTGTATAATACAAATATAGAGGGCTTTAGCAGACGAATGAATATTGGCAGCCTTTGAACATTTCAAGTATAAATTGTGCTTTTAAATGGCATTTCAACATTAGCATCTCATTGAAGACTGATGTTCAGTTATTGCTATAGCAAGCTTTCCACACTTCTTGAGTCAGATCTAGGACCTTTCTCACCTTTCTAAAAAGAAATCAGGTGGGAGGTAGATAAGTGTCACAATGAATTCTGTCCTCTATGTGGCAAGATTCAATTGTATCCTTTCTTCCCACCTTCTAGCCCTGCCATTCTTTCATTGATCCTCCTACTTATTCATTCCCACCAACATCTACATGCATAGAATACTTTACACATAGGGCACATGGTATTTCATGTCATAGGAAATATCCAAGAATTCATCCTGGTAGTCAAAGCCTTCAGGGTAACATGGAACCCTGCACATTTGCCTATTTCAATCCAAGTTTCAGTTTACATAACAACATACAGGGAAAATAATGGTGGAGTCTAGATCTAATTACTTGCTTACATCTAAGGTCTTTCACTTTAAAGTTTAGTCCTTATTTTGCTAACAATGTACTTTTTTTTTTTTGGTATAGGGAATTGAATCCACCCTGCTCTAGCACTGAGCTACATTCCCAGACCTTTAATTTTTATTTACTTATTTGTAAAATTTTGAGATAGAGTTTCACTAAGTTGTAGAGCCTCACTTGAACTTGTGATCCTCCTGCCTCAGCCTCACCTTGAGGCTGGGTGTACTGAGGTGTGCCACCACACCTATCATATTACTTTTTTCAATAAGCAGCTCTTTATGCCCAAATGAATTAGAGTCAAGCAATATACTCTGCTCTGGCAGAAACCTTTCTCAAATGCAATTATCACAGATGATCTGGTGCACATTAAAGTTTCCTGATACATGTTTTAGCTGGGCCTGTGCCAGCTGCTGTAATCCCAGCTGCTCAGGAGGCTGAGGCAGGAGGATTGAGAATTCAAAGCTAGCCTCAGCAAATTAGCGAGGCTCAAAGCAATTTAGCAAGACCCTGTCTCTAAAATATAAGAAAAGGCTGGGGATGTGTTTAAACACCCCTGGGTTCAATTCCTGGGGAAAATAAAACAATAATAAGTAAAGTTTCCTGATACATATTTTAAATACTGAATGCATGAACTATTTAAAATGAATAAAAATCAACAATTTTTACAAATATGGAAATATTTGTATACTATTTATTTACTTTAGAAAAATATCTGATACTATGTTTTAGAGGGAATTTCTTTAAGACATCTGGAATACATTTCTTGAGCAGGTGATGGTCTTTGGTTAATGGGCAAGGGGAGAAGGAAAAATGATTCTGAAGCATGTGTCAAAATTCAGTCAGCACAAATCAGAATGGAGCCTCATGGAAGCAGTGAGAGAGTGGGGTCCAGGAAGAGGAGGTGGGGGCACATTGTGGTCACATGATTTATCATCCAACCATATTTCCCACCTTTTTCATGGAGTTCCTGCCTTTGGAAGTGTTTTCTCTAACAAGCTCATTGATCAATTTCATTAAATAGGGGAGAAAACAGATTTTGCTTTTACATATATTAGTTTTTTAAACGTTTTCTTTTATATCAATTTAAATTAAAATATTTTAGTTAATACATAAAACATAAACATTGTACATGTTGATGGGTACTATGTGCTGTTTCAATACATGTACACATTGCATAATGTTTAAATCGGGTTCAACATGTCTGACTCTTCAAAGATTTGTCTTTTACTTATGGCAAAACATTAAAAATCCTTCCAGTTTTTTGAGATTATCAGTACATAGACTGTTGAGTCATCCTACTGTTCCATAGCAAACTACAATTCTTACTCCTGACCATAACTTAGCACCCACTTCATTCTCCTTCTCCTTCATATGCGCCCCAGCATATGCTAACCACCATTCTACTCTCAATCTCTATGAGGTAGAACATTATTTTTAACGGATAAGTCTATCTTTATTACAAAAACAACCTCCTGGTGTCATATAAAGAGCTCTGTTGGGAAACCGGGAAGTGAGGTGATCTTTGTTCCTGTTGTCCTTCTGGGTCTGACGCTTGGGTAAGTGAGACCTGAGCTCTCTGGTACTCTGTTGCCTCCCATGGAAAACAGAGAGGTAGACCAAAGATTGAGAGGTGCTGTCCAGGTGCTATAATCACTGCTATATGGTGTTATAAAAATCTCATGCTCATCAGTCAAGACTCAGTGGGAGACTTTTTTATATTTTAAAATTCAAATCTGATATCGTTTTAAAGGTCTAGCCCTCCCAAAGAATCCTGCTGCAGTTTTATCCTCGTTTCTTCAATAACGTTCAATAAAGACATACTGATGCATCACTCTACCCCAACAAATGAAGTCTAACCTTGGCCACTGCTCCTCCATTGCCCATGCCAAGAAATGTTCTACACCCACTGTGGGAATCGATAATGATTTAGGGAGCAGGAGAATCTCCAATTTTCCTTTCCTGAGACCCATAGGATATGGGTGGAAAAAATGCAGTGGCAATTTTGGTTGTGAAAATCAGTAAACCCAGCATAACAACGAGTGGCTTTTCAAGAGAAGGTTGATGCTCCTGCTCTCTCTCGATTGCCAGTTTTCTAGCAAGTGACTTTTTAATCAGAGGCACATGGTGGCTACCCATTGCTCTGTTTTGCATACCATTGTCTTCTGCTTCCCTTGGATTATAGTCAGACATAATCATAAAACCAGCCTGAGTTTCTGTTGGCAAGATGCTTTGGGATGTGTGGGGTTTTGGAATGTATCTTCTGTATTTTTTTTCCTACTCCCTATCAGCCTAAGCCCTCCTGGAGCTCTGGGGACCACTTGCCCCCTGGACAGCTAGTGGTGACCTCTCCAGGTCAGCCTGGGGGGTGGGTCGTGAAGGGAAGAGCTTCTCTGAAAGTGCTGAGAGTTCCTTGTGGCCATAAAGGGCCAAGAACAGAAGAAATACCCACATCTGTGCTCACTTAATTGCTCAGTAGGAGAAAAATCACAGCATTCATAGTAGCAAACAAATGCCTGCTTGGTTTTCATATGAGGAAAGTAGCCATAATAGCTTGGCATGGTGGCTCACAGGTGTAATCCCAGTGGCTCAGGAGGCTGAGGCAGGAGGATCGCAAGTTCAAAGCCAGCCTCAGTGAAAATGAAGTGCTAAGCAACTCAGGAAGGCCCTGTCTCTAAATAAGATATAAACTAGGTCTGGGGGTGGGGCTCAGTGGTTGAGTGCCCCTGAGTTCAATCCCCACCAAAAAAAGTAGCTGTAATAGGTGTACTTACATGTCTTAGTGAAGCTCTCTGTCTCATTTTCTCTCCTGGATTTCTTCTCTTAGGTCAACAGTTACTCTATGTTCGAACTATTTTCTGGGACTCTAACATAAACACAATGCAAAAACACACTTGTATAACTTCTTCCTTGACATAAAAGACAGGAGAAAGCAAGTCTCTCTTTAGCAAGTAAACTCCTCATTTTTTCTTTCTTAATTTTTTTTGCATTAAATATTACAAGGAATCAGAAATTAACCTTGGGTATTATATTATATGTAGAAGTAGAAAGTCATAGGAGACTTGCCCTGTGTCTCATCAGCCATGCTCTTGGAAATCTTAGTATTCACAGCCATAGGAAGGGCCGGGCCAGCCCACTTTGTGCTTCAGCCTCTAGCAGTAGGTAGTGTTATATGCAAGGAACTCCTTTAAGGGGTTTCACTCATTTAATTCTCGCAGCACAATGTGGCACCACTCATTCCTATTTTACAGATGAGAAAACTGAGACACAGAGTGGTTAAATGGCTTGTCCAATCTCACACAACAAGTAGAGTCAGGATAGGAAAGAACAGTCATCACTCTTAAGTACTACATTCAGGTTTCATCTGCATGTCCTCATTTTTCTTTCATTTGAAATCCTTAGAGCTGGTAGGCCTTCACTGAGCAACTGAAAAACTACAAAGATCCCAAGGAGTGATTGATTCCCAGAGTTCTAAATTAAAATGAAGGGTTTCCAGTGTTATTCGTAGACTTCCCAAAGCAGAGTTAAGAGTCTTCCCTATTTGTTTGAAACAGTCCTGGCTTACACTTGATATTTCAAGCCCTTTTCATTTTCAAAAATACACTGGCTCACGTAATAAATTATCTGGCGACCCTAAGTTGAGACAAAATTGTACTTGAAAGAACAAAGTAAACTGCCATTTCAACTATTGGACTTACTTCTTCCGCAAGTGGGACCTCTTTGTACTTCACCAAATTTCTAACCAGAGTTCTGGTTTGGAGGCAGATACCTTTCTCTTGTGTGAAATGCCTGTTTTCTCACAAGAGTTTTGGAGCTGAGGTGACTGCCACGTTCTCTTGTGGAGCTAGATGTTTTATTTACACGGGTTTTGGTGTAAGGAAGTTTACTAAAGGGTTGGAGTATTTTTTTCCTCATTGTTTTTTGTTTTTCTTAAGGAAGGATAGGTTATCGACTGAGGTGACAGAAGTGGCTTCTTGACAAAGACTACAGAGCTGGCTCCAAATGAACAAGGAAACAGAAGCCATGAAAGCAAACATCAAACATAAAATAGATGAGCAGCAGGGAAAAGAAACTTGAAAGCTCTTTGGAATGATTTGGATTTAGTACGAAGAATAAGAAGTTCAGGGAAAAACTTGAAGAAAATGGAAGAAGTCAAAAGAGAGGGTTAGAAAGGTCAAAGACTGCTAGAATTTATAGTGGATTAAGGGAGAGATAGATTGAAATTGAAGAATATGGAGGTTAAAAATATGAACATCTTCAAGAATTTGTGTTGTGTTTCCACAAATAATTAGATGGTGTTAATAGTCTCCAAATGCAATGCTAGAGAAAAATTCAGAATAAAAATTAAGATACAGAATTTGAAGAAAGATGAACATCATTAGTATCTCAATGGATGATAAGTAATATGGACAAAAGGATTGCAAATCTTGACTATCCTTCCAGGTGAGAATTTTGGATGCAGTTAAGCTCAATGTAGTGTGGTGATATCTCTGGATTAATGAACTAATGGACTTCTACTATTTTCTCACTTTTAGATTTTCTGACTATCCTCATCAAAGTCATAATTTATAATGGGCAAAAGACTTCTGAGAAATCATAAGTATAAAATTATTCATTGCATTCTTTAAGTAACTGATATCTTGATGCAATCTTTCCTGATCAATACCTTTCACCCTTTCTTTCCTACACCCATCCTCAAATCACTGTCTTAGCTTAGCTATCCTAAATAGCATAGATCAAAACAAGGTTTTTAAGGGCCAATTTTTCTTTAATTTTAATAGTTTTTAGTTGTCAATGGATTTTTATTTTATTTATTTATATGTGATGCTGAGAATTGAACCCAGTGCCTCACACATGCTAGGCAAATGCTCTACTACTGAGCCACCACCCCAGCCCCAAGGGCCAATTCTTTATAGAGAATGAAATCCCAAGACTGCAATAGTGGGGGAAAAGAGAATGAGTTACAAAAGGAAAAGAATAAAATGCAAGGTAATGTGTGACTCTGCTTCTGTATGTGTCCAGCGGCATGTATGGAAAAGTCATGACTCACAACAGTCTATTAAAATGGAGTTATTTAGTGATTGTTCCAATATAATCTCTCATTGGGTTATTGGCTTCATGAATGCTAACTTCTATTTATTTGAGGGTTGTAGCACTTTGTCCTTTTAGAAGTCACCAGGTGTGGTGCTTCCTCTATTCTGGAATTGGTTGGAGAAGGCAAGACTGCATCCTAGGGAAGTAGTACATTACCTCAGGCACCAGAATCTGTGAGGCCCCAGGGGTCTGTGGCCTTGATGTCAATTGAGGTGAGCAAAGTCCAAGGTCTAGGAGACAGATGAGGGTGAGAGAATCTAAGGGAGATTTAAGGCCTGTCTGATGCAGCCACACCCTCATCTCCCTGTCTTTCCACTGCAGATTTTATTCCAGGACACAGTGTTTTCTCATGTATTTGCTTCTTCGTACAGATTTATGATTTTATGAGAGCAAATACCTTAACTGTTTAAATGTTTTTACTTGCACAGATCTTGAAGAGAAAATAGTTAATGAAGCATTATAGAATACAAGAATGAGGTTACATAACATCAAAAGTTTAAACTTCTAAATAAGATATCTAAATTTTTATAACATCTTATTGACCATAGATGTTTGACAAAATAACTCAGAAAACAAACTCACAGGAGGAAAGATTCATTTTGGCTTATGATTTCAAAGACTTCAGTACCCACAGCCAGCAAATGTGTTGCTCTGGGTCTGAAGTGATGTAGAACATCATGGCAGAAGGGTGTGGCAGAAGAAAGCTGCTCATGATGATAGCAAGAAAGCAGAGTGAGTGAGGAAGGGGCATGCTCAGAGGGACCTGCTTTCTCCCACCAGGTCCCACCACCTAGTTTCCCCACCTCCCAATATGCCATCAAATATGAATCCATTAATGGATAAATCCACTGATGAGGTCAGAGTCCTCATGCTTCCCCAAAGCACTCACTCTGAACCCTACAGCCTGGTGACCAAGCCTTCAACCCATGAGCCCAATGTTGGATACACTTTATATTCAAAGCCTTCACAAGTATAGCTAAAGCAATAGCCACCATGTCTCTATAAACTCTCTGGGAATTGAAGCACATTTTTTAGAAAACCACATGTGGTTTCTGAAAGGTCATACTAAGCTGTAGGTGTAGACTCAAACCATGCATAGGGACTAAAAAGAGCCTTTCTGACATGCTATGTTAAAAAGTTATCTGCTTTCAAGTTCATCACAATCTATATTTTAACGTTGATAATAATTATAAAGAATAATATTTATCTTTAAAACTAATCCATTGTTTAAAACTAACTTATACATATTTTTTGGTTGTAGGTGACCATTACAAAAAGTTTATCTGGTTTTCCCAGGGGTACAAAGGTAGCCATGGGGAAGCTTTCATTAGATTTTTATTAGTATTTTTTTTACAAAAGCACATACATACTGCCTAGTAGATGTAAATATTCCATATCTGTTACCTTGCCAAAGCCAATGTCTCGGCTTGGCACCAGAATCACGAGCCACCACACACTTTTGTAGATTCAAACAGCAATTCTTTATTCCCGCTCTCACACCGCCTCCACACAGGTCCAGGGACAAATGCCTTCTGCCATCTGCCCACACAATTCACCTACTCCACGAGGCTATCTCCAAATCTCATTTTAATCTCACGAGAACTCAACGGGAACAAGCAGCAGGAACACCCTAATTCCAGCAATAATCTTCAACCTCTAACTTCCCTAAAACCCATTATCTTAAATTGGCAACGCCTTAAACTCAAGGAGCCGGTTACTTCCTCAAACCTGATCAGCTCTAAACCCGGATCCGCCTTGGTCCTTGAGCAAGGTCACCTTATTAAAGCATGCATGCAATGTCCCATAGAATGTCCTCTAAGCAGCATGGGGTACGCTTGGCAAGGAAATTTCCACGCGTCATTCCTACTTGGTAATGGCCCTCAGCAATTTCACCCAGCTCTCTGAAGCTCTTTAACTCTGTCCCATGCCAACCTCCATCTCTCTCCCGCTGCTCTTTGGTGTTCTCTTCCCTCCCACCCTCAGTCTCTTTTTCTGTCCCTTTCAGCCTGTCTTCCTTTGCGCACTTCTCTCTGTCTCTGTCACTCTCTTTTCATGTGTCTTGTTTCTGTACTTTTCTGGGCCCCACATACTGCCACAAACAGGAATCAGTTGTGTTAGGAGCTGGAGCAGAAGCTGCTTGGAATTGTTGAAGTTGGGTAAAGTTGGCTTTGACCTTGGTTGCTCCTGGTTTTCTTTGACCATGATCTTTCCCTGTGAGTCCCTTGCTCCTTTCCACTGGGCCCCTTTTGCAAAACCAAATAGTCTTCCACCTGGGCTCTGACTCTTGTCTCTCTGTACATGGTGGAAGGAGCCTGCAATTGCAGGAAACTTAAGTACATGCTTAGTACCCCTGCAGATGGGGAGTGACCTGTTTGACCTTGGGGATGTTTCTACCTCTCTAACCTCATAGCCCCCATCAGAAAACTATATCTACTCACTATGCCCAGATCAAAAGAGTAAAGGAAAATTAATTTGAAAAACATTCTTTGTACACCAAAATAGGAACATAAGCCCAGTCACCTTCAGGGCCAGACCAGGAACATGAGTGAGCAGAGGGATGAGATGGCACACAGGGCAGCAGGCAGGTGGGGACTGTGGCAAACTGGAGAGCACACAGATCTGCCACTCTGCTCCAGCTGATTGCCACCATGCACAGATATGTGGACTAAACATGGTCAAACTTCAGAATTTCTAAAATTGGATCAAAGATCTGTGTTAAAATTTGTTCATGATGATAGTTTCACTTTGTGGACTGGTATGGCCTGGTTTCCACCAGCTTTCCACTTCTGCCTGTGAAGATGTGGCACAATGGCTTCTCTGATCACCCACCTCTCCATGAAAAGGTCACAGGCTGAAGACTAACCTTCACAGAGGATCCCTTTGGGTTAGTAACCTCTTTCACATTGAAAAGATTAACTTCACATTGGGATATATTTATGTGGTGAAGGACATAATCAGGAGTTGTGGTAGATGGTAACAGGGTGGCAGGTGAATGAGGGGTGCTTTCAGATGGGAAAGGTGATTGGTCTCCACTGGTGAAGTTACTGAGACCAGTCTGCATGTTGAGCTGAGTTAAGGAGGCCTCACTCTCCCTTCTAGGAACTGAAGAGTGAGAGCTTGGCATCCATGTTGTGACTGTGAGGATGCAGGCAAGAGATGAAGACAAGAGCAGAATGCTGAAAGACCCTGAATCTACAGTGATATCACACTGATGCCACCCCATCCCTAGTAACTCAGGGCTTCAGGAGTCTTGTTCATATAGGACAAAAAGATATCTTGTAAATCCTAACACCGTTTGTTGGATGTTCTATAACTGCAGCCAAGCACATCCCAATGTTACAATATTTTCTCTTCAGAATGAGCTTTGATGAAGTCTTTCTCAGGAAGAAATCAACAAAAATGCTATTTATCCACACTTACAGGCTGGTCATTTTCTAGGCTCTTAGATTTTGAGATGAATTGAACTCAATCCCTGCTTTCACAAAAGCAGCAAACAGGGAGAAAACAACATGCAAAATGGTAAAGGCGTGCACATCTGCCATTGTTCATGGTGGCTCCACATGGGAGACATTGTGCTTGAGGATCTGCTGGATTCTGGGTGACCAACAATGATGACACATCCTATGCCTTGATGGGTGGGGTGGATCTGGCCATAACCAATCCCAGGTCCATGTTGGTTCTGACTGAAAAAAATTAAGAAAATTCTAGAAACCTCTGCATATGGACACTTGAGCCAATCAGGCCAAATTGGATTCCTATGTGTCCCATGCCTTGGTTCCCCTGGCTGGGAACATAATGGCCTCAATGGTGTGTGTGGCAGGAAGGTCACAAACAAATCTTTGCCCTCCCTGTAGCCCTTGCACTCTGAATACTCAGACTTGGGTATCTTCTCATTGTTGAAAGCTTTGCCCAGCCTGATGTGTGTCCCAGTTAAAATTATGCACAGTATGACTTTTGTAAAAACAATCTTTTATAACCAAACATCTTTGTTAAATTTGGGGAAAATACGTAGACACCAATGGATACACGAAGGAACTTAATTTCTGAAGTAGATAGTGGGTTCTTTTTAGAAAATATTCCAAGGCCTCTGTGGAAGTGAATGTACTTCAATTTATTTATTTATTGTTAGAATTTGGTAAGAATATTGAAGAGGGAAGCAGCCTCCTTCACTAACTTCCAGGTCACAACAGTGTGGCCTGGATATCTACAAGCCCAGCTCTCTAGATTTGCATCCTCTGCATCCCTGAAATTTTATCTCTGGTGATTAACATGTCCTTATGCCCCACCTTTGGCAACTCCCCTTCTACTCTCTGTGTATATGAGTTGGACCATCTTACAGACATCATGTGTGTGGAGTCCCGCAGTGTTTGTTGTGGAACTGGCCCACTTCTTTTGGTCATCTGTGACTCCCTTGTGTTGTCCTGGACTGAAGGTATTATTTCTTTATTTGAAGCTTCATGTGTGATCAGCCATAATCTGTAAACCTATACATCTTTTGATAGACATCTAGAATTGTTTCCACATCCCAACTCCTGTGACTAATGCTAGAATGAAGGTGGAAGTGCTAATACCTTTTTCAAAACTCAATTTCAGTTTTTTTTTAATAAATACACAGAAATGGTGTGGCCAGTTCCTGAGAGTTCTAGTTCAATTTTTTTTTGAGGAACTGCCATACTAGTTTCCATAGCAGCCACACCATGTTTCACTCCCACCAATAGAGGGGTTCCAATCCCCCTAGTCTCCACTAGCACTTGATGTCTTTTGTGGGTTTTTGATAAGAAAACACAGAGCTGTAGCATGTGGTGTGATGTCTAATTGAGGTTCTGATTTTCATTTCCCTGAGCACCTCATAACAGTCATCTGTCACACACCAAATCAACTGAAACAAGGATGAAGATCACATGGTTATCAAATTCAACACCTTCATAACAAATATACACAATAAACTAGAAAGAGCCAGAAGTTAACTCAACCCCATAAAGGCCATATATGAAAACCTCATAATATAATCCTCAGTGGCGGTGGGAGCTGTTTATGTATGATCAGGAACAAGGCAAGAATGCCCAAGCTCACCACTTCTGTTCAGCAGAGTACTAGAAGCCCTAACCAGAGTAGTTAGGAATGAAAAAGAAAGAAAATACACCCCAATCAGAAAAGAAGTAAAAAATGTCTCTATTTGCATATGGTGATCTTATGGATATAAAACCATAACAACTCCATAAAAAAATTTAGTGAGAAATAATATGCCCGCATGCCAAAAGATGAAACAAGATGCTTATCTTATGCCACATGCAAATCACTTTAAAGTGAGTGGAAGACTTAAATGTGAGATCTATGGCTGTAAACTTCCTAGAAAAAAAAAAAAACAGGAGAAAACAACCCTTCATTGTCTAGTCATTCTCATTAGTCTCAGCAATGATTTCTTTCTTGTTTCTTTTTGTTTTGTTTTTTTGTTACAACATTTATAGCACAGACAACAAAACAAGAATATATATTGGGCTGGGGATGTGGCTCAAGCGGTAGCGTGCTCGCCTGGCATGCGTGCGGCCCGGGTTCGATCCTCAGCACCACATACCAACAAAGATGTTGTGTCCGCCGAAAACCAAAAAATAAATATTAAAAATTCTCTCTCTCTCTCTCTCCTCTCTCACTCTCTCACTCTCTCTTAAAAAAAAAAAAAGAATAGATATTGGACAACATCTTCCCATACTGCAGAAGGGGACAATCAAAGTCAGGGCAGAAAACAACCTGCAGTAGGGAGGAAATGCTTTCACATTGTGGATTTCCAAAATATATAAGAATGTCCTAGGGTTTAATAGCCAAAAAAGTTACCAATCCAATGAAATCATGGCTAAGGACTGGAAGAGACATTTCTGCAAAGAGACCTGTCTTTATTAACCTAAGCAACCTTCCTGGGAAAGGTATGGGTGTGAGCAGAGAAATGGTGTCCAGTGACTTTCCCCAGGAACCCGAGGTCTGATTCCCAGCTGGTTTGGACCTTGGTTACAATGATCAATTTAAGAATTGCCACAATGACAATAAATAGGTTACTTAAATTGAAATTCTTGGCCAAAAGGTAAGCATGCACTTCAAGTTTTGGTAAATGTTCTAAAACTTCTCTGACAATTTTGCATTGCAATTATCAGAGCATGACAATTCCATTTTCCAACCCTGTCAATATTAGATTTTTCTCATTCTCTTTATTCTTTTATTAGATAGGAACATACACATTATATATTTTTTGGATAGCTATATTAACATGAAATGCCATCTCAAGTTTATAGTATGTCATATTTTATAAATGACCTACATTTGTCTTTTCCCATTTTTAATAGGCTGTTTGTTACTTTTTCTTGAATTATAGGAGCTCAGTGTATGACTAACCTCTGGTGAGTGAGCTGTGCAGGCACCCACATGAACATCACCAAAATTCTGTTTTCAAGCAACTGTCAACAGTTTTGCCTCATGTATAGAGCTCTTTGCCAGCTTGGAAATTCTGGTTCTTCTTATAAGTTTCCAGAGTGAAATCAAGTTTTTCAGATGAGATATTCTGGTGAATATGGTTGATATTGTTGACAAGTCCGAGAAGATAATTTCAATATTTCTCAATCATGATTTATTTTTACATGGACAACATTTGGCCCACCAAATTCAGGATTAGGTTCTATAAATCTCTTGAATTAATGAATAGAGTCAATCCATGAAGTCCTACTGAAAGGAAATGCAAAAAAAATCAGGAATATGCATAATCTAGATTCATCTATCTATCTATCTATCTATCTATCTAGGCTATTTGTTTCTTGTTGAGCTCCTGGGGACTTTCCTGGCGGAGAGATTGACTTGCACTTTATCTGAGCCCTGGCAGCCATGCAGGTTGGCAAAGAAGATCTGGGCCAGTCCTGAGCTCCTGCAGGGGATCTCCTGGTGGCGGGATAGATCCAGGGCTATCCTGTGCAATGGGCTCCCATGCATGTCAGCAAGGCAGATCTTGGAGGAGCAAGAGCTCCTGTGGGGTTCTGCAGGTGGTGGGATAACCCTGGGCCTACCCTGAACTCTTGCTGCTGCACAGGTCGTTGAGGAGGACCTGGGCTGTGTATGAGCTCCAGAACATGTCTTCCTGTTGGCAGAGGCAATCCTGGGTGCATGCTAAGCTCCAGGCAGTGTATCCTGTTGGCAGGATGAACTTGGGCCTAACCTGTGCTGAGGCTCCCTTGCAAATCTGCATGGTCAATCTGGGCAGAGACTGAGCTCCTGCTGGGGTCTGCAAGTAGTGTGAAAGACCAGGCTTACCCTGTGTTCCTGCTCCCGTTCAGGTCATAGAAGCTGATGTGGGCCAGTACTGAGCCCCAGCTGCTATCTGTCTGTGGCCAGAGGAGATCCTGGGCCATGCCTGATTTCTGGAGAGAGTTCCAGTGGGCGAAGGCATTCCTGAGCTCCAGCATGGTTGGCTGGTGGGTGCAGGTTGTCCAGACCAAACCTGAACTCTGGTGGAGGTCTCACAGAGGTTTTATGGACCCGGGCTACCCTGTCCCCTGGCTCTTGGGCATGTTGGCAATGTAGATCTAGGCAGAACCTTAGATCCAGCAGGGGTCAGTTGGTGGAGGAATGGACCCTGTGTTACCCTGGGCACCATCTCCTGTGCAGGTCGGCAAGGCGGACCTGTGTGAGACCTATGCCTACAAATTTCCTAGAAAAATACAGGAGAAAAAAAACCTTCATTGTCCAGTCATTCTCATTAGTCTTGGCAATGATTTCTTTCTTTTTTCTTTTTTTCTTCCTTCCTTCCTTCCATCCTTTCTCTCTCTCTCTCTCTCTCTCTCTCTCTCTCTCTCTCTCTCTCTTTCTTTCTTTTTTTCTATCTTTCTTGATACAACATCTATAGCACAGACAACAAAAGCAAGAATAGATAATGGACAACATCTGCCCATACTACAGAAGGGGACAAAAATCAGCGCAGGAGACAACCTGTAGATGTGAGGAAACACTTGAATCTGAATTTCCAAAATATATAAGAATGTCCTAGAGTTTAATGGGAAAAATGTTACCAATCCAGTGAAACTATGGCCCAAGAGCTGAGAGAGACATCTCTGGAAGGAGGGCTGTTTATGATTGTAAGAAACCCCCAGGAAAGGCATGGGTGTGAGCAATGCAATGGTACCCAATGACTTTCCCCAGGGACCTGAGGTCTGATCCCTAGCCAATGGGGACCTTGATTACAATGATCAATTTCATGGTAAAATTTAAAAATTTGCCATAATAACTATACATAAGTTATTTGAGTTGGAATTCTTGGGTTAAAGGAAAGTGTGCACTTCAAATTTTGGTATATATTTTAAACTTCTCTGCAGAAGGGTTATGACAATTTTTCATTGCAATTATCAGAGCATGACAATTCCGTTTTCCAACACTGTCAACATTAGGTTTTCTCATTCTCTTTATTCTTTTTATGTGATATGCACACACACAAATGTACTTTATATATTCTTTGGATTACTATATTGACATGAAATGCCATCTCAAGTGTATGGTATGTGATATTTTATAAACAGCCTACATTTGTCTTTTCCCATTTTTATTAAGGTGTTTGTTTCTTTTTCTTGAATTTTACGAGCTTCGTATATGATTAACCTCTAGTGAGTTGTTCGGAAACCCAAAGGAACATCATCAAAATACTGTTTTCTACCAACTGGGAACAATTTTGCCTCATGTAGAGAGCCCTTTGCCAGCTTGGGAATTCTGGTTCTATTTCCAAATTTCAGATGTGAAATCAAATTTTTCAGATGGGGTATTCTGGTGAATATGATTGATATTGGTGAAAGTCAGGGAAGAAATCTTCAATATTTTACAATTATGTTTAATTTTTGCATGGATAACATTTGGGTCACCCAAATCAGGCTTAGGTAATATAAGTAAGTCTCTTGCATTGAAGAATAGAGTCAATCCATGATGTCCTACTGAAAGTAAATGTGAATAAAATCAAAAATATGAATGAACTAGTTTTCTTTCTTTTTCCTTCCTTCCTTTATTTATTTATTGTTTTGGCTATTTATTTATTCATCAGCTCCTGGGGGCTTTCCCCTGGTGGGATTGATCCATACCTAATTAGGGTTCTGGCAGCCATGCAGATCCATGAGGAGGATCTGGCCTTACCTGAGCTCCATTGGGAGTCTGCTGATGGGTGCATACAGTCCTGGGCCCTGCCTGAGTTCTGAAAGTGTCTGCCAGTGGACTGAGATAGTCCTGGGATGAACCTCAAATCTGGTGAGGGTCTGCTGGACTCAGGCCTACCCTAGGTAAGGACACCCATGCGGTTGCAATAGGCTGATCTGGACAGAGCCTGAGCTCCAGAAGAGGTCATCCAGTGGCGGGATGGTCCTAGGCTTACCCTGAGCATGAGCTCAGGAGAGTTTGGCCAGACAGATCAGATCTAGGCATAAGCTCCTGCAGTGGTTGGCTGGTGGGGGAATGGACCTGTGGCCATTCTGTGCCCAGGCTTCCACTGCAGGTCATCCTCACAGATCTGGGGTGATCCTGAGCTCCCAAAGATGTCTGGCAATGAGTGGAGGAAGTCCTGGGCTGAGCCTAAGAACCACCGATGTCAGGTGGTGGCAGGTAGAACCAGGGCTTTCCCTGGGGCCTGGCTCCTGGGCAGAGCTTGAGGTCCAGGTGAGGTGTGCAGGTGGTGGGATGGAACCACTCCTATACTTGCCAAGGTTCCCGTGCAGGTTGGAGAGGCCATCCTGAGCCAAGCCTAAGCTCCACCTGCTATCTGGCAGTGGAGAAATGAACTCAGGCCTACTACTGGACTCCCACAGGTGTACTAGGATAATGTGGGCTGAGCCCAAGCTCCAGCAGGAGTCAGCAAGTGAGCAGAGGCAGTCCTGGCCCGGGCCTGAGTCTGGTGTGCATCTGACCATAGATAGAGGTGGTATTGGGCTGAGTCTAAGCTCCAGCAGGGATCACACACTGGTGGGATGGCACTGTGTCTATCCATGTGTAGGCTCCCAAGTAGGTGGACTAGGCTGATCGGAGAAGAACCAGAGTCCAGAATGTGTCTGCCTGTGGGGTGAGGCTGTAGAACTTGTGGCCTGAGCTCTACCTGGGGCCTACTTGTGGCAGTTGATCCCAGGCCTAGCTTGGACCAGGCTCCCACACCTGTCAGCACTGCTGATCTGGGTGGGGTTGAACTTGGGTGACTGATTGTCAGTGGGTAGAGTCATTCATGAGCAGAGCCTGAGCTTTGGTGCCAGTCTCATGATGACTGGATCGACTTGGGCTACCCTGGGCTCTGGCTTTGTCTCCTGCCAGGACACTGAGTTGGATCTGGTTAGAGCTGGAGCTCTGGTGGGATTCTGCAGGTGGCGGTTTGGAACTGGGCCTCCCCTTGCACAGGATCCTGCGCAGGTCAACAAGGCCAATCTTGGGCATGTTTGAGCTCTGCCTGTGGGAAGAGACGGTCCTGTGTCTGGCCTTAGGGCTGCTTGGGGCCTGCTTGTGGCATTGGTCCAAGGCCTAACTTGGGGCAGGCTTGCTTGCCTGTCAGAGGGAGATCTGGACTGGGGCTGAACTTTGGTTACTGTCTGACAGTGGACAGTCATTTCTGGGAGGAGCCTGAGCTCAGGTACCAGTCTGAAGGTGACTTGATGGACTTGGGCTACCCTAGGCTCTGCCTCTGTCTCCTACCATGTTGTCGAGTTGGATCTGGGCAGAGCTGGAGCTCTGGTGGGGGTCTGCAGCTGTCAGGATGGAGCTCAGCCTCCCCTTGCCTGGGCTCTTGTGCAGGTCAGCAAGGAAAATATGGGCTATTTATGAGCACCAGGGGACTGCATGAGGGTGGTGGTGGTCCTGGGCCAAGCCTGAGCTCCAGCAGGGCTCAGACAGTAGAGGAATGGAACATTCCTAACCTTTCCCTGGCTCTGCTGCAGATGCTCCAGCTAGACCTGGGCTGGGAATGAGCTCTGGAGAGTTTCTTGCCTGTGGTGGTGGCCATATGTTCCCAGTGTTACCCTGTGCCAGGGCTCCTGTGCACATCTGCAAGGGTTAACTGGTTGGATGCTGAGATACAGCAGGGCGTCAGCTGTTGGCAGGAGGGAACAGGATCTACCCTGTCAGGACTTCTCAGTGAATCAGCAAGGTGGATTGGGGCACAGATGAGCTCTGGCAGAGGTGGGCCTTTGGGCAGAGACTGATTTGTTTCTGGCCTGAGCTCTGCTCACAGCCTGCTTGTGGCAGTTGGGTCCAGGCCTACCTTGGGCCAGGTTCCTGCACCTGTCAGCAAGGCTGATCTGGGTGGCTGCCAAAATGACTTTTGGTAGGGTAGGCCTTTGGGCAGAGACTACTAGTCTCATGGTTACTGGATTGCCTTGGGCTACCCTGGGCTAGGACTTCATCTCCTGCCATATCATGGAGTTGGATTTGGGTAGAGCTGGAGGTCTGGTGGGGTTTTGCATGTGGCGAGATGACATTGGGTCTATCTTTGCATCTGCCTTCAAGCAGGTCAGCGGGGCCAATCTTGGCCGAATTTGAGCTCCACTTGTTGATCGGAGGTGGTCCCGTGTCTGGCCTGAGCTCTTCTTGGGGCCTGCTTATTTCAGCTGGTACCAGGTCTACCTTGGACTAGGCTCCCGTGCCTGTCAGTGAGGCTGATCTTGGTTGGGGCTGAAGTTCTGCAGCTGTCTGTCAGTGGGCAGAGTAGGTCCTGGGCAGAGCCTGAATTCCAATGCAAGCCTCTTGATGACTGGAAGGACAGGGCAACCCTGGACTCGGGTTTTGTCCTGCCAGGTCTTTGAGTTGGATCTGGGCAGAGCTGGAGCTCTGGTGGGGTTCTGCAGGTGGCGGGTTGCAACAGGGCCTCCCCTTGCCTGGGCTCCTGTGCAGGGTAGTGAGGCTGATCTGGGACTTGTATATGCTCTGGCAGGGTTCTGCCTGTGGCAGAGTCAGTCCCGTGCCGAGTCTGAGCTCTGGTGGTGGTGTGGCGTTGGACATATGCTCCCAGGGCTACCCTATTCCTGGGCTCCTGTGCCCATCTACAAGGCTAATCTGGTGGGTGCCTGAGATACAGCAGGGGTCTGCTGGTGGTGGGATGGACCAGGGCCTATTCTGGGCTTCAGCTACCACTCAGGTCGTCGAAGCTGAAATGGGCCAGGATTGGCCACCAGCGAGGGTTTGTTGGTGGGCAGTCTGTCCTGGTCCAAACCTGAGCTCTGGAGGTAGCTGCTGGAGGGTGGAGGCAGTCCTGAGCAGAACCTGAACTTTGGTGCCAGTCTCAAGATGAGTGGATGGACTAGGGCTACCCTGGGCCCCGTCTCCTGCACAGGTCCTCACGGTGACTCTGGACTGGATCTGAGCTCCTGCAGTGGTCTGCTGGTGGGCAGAGGCAGTCATGGCCCAAGGCTCAGCTCTGGGGAGGGTCAGCCAGTGTTAGGATGGACCTGGACCTACCCTTTCCTGGGCTCCATGCAGGTTTGTGAGCCTGATCTGGGCAGAGCCTGAGTTCCAACAGGTGTCTGCCAGTGTGGGGACGTGGTCCTGGGCCAGACTTGAGCTCGGTGCAGGTCTCCCAGTTGAGGGATGGACACTGGCCTACCCTGTGTCTGGCCTCCTGCCCAGGTCAGCGGGGGCAGATCTGGACTGTACATGAGCTCTGGTTGGTGTCTGCAAGTGAGTAGAAGCATTCTGGGCTGGGCCTGAGCATCCCACTGCAGCTCCAGTGCATCTGGGAAGGGCCTGAGCTCCGGTGGGTATCTCTGGACCTTTATTTTATTCATTTGTTCATAGAAGGTACTGAGAGTCAAACCCAGTGCCTCACACGTGGGAGACAAAGGTTCTATCACTGAGTCACAACCTCAGCCCTATTTGCTTCTTGTTGACCTTTAATCATACCATCTTTTTGTTCTATATCACTTTTTTCATGCATGAATTTGAATTTTAATAAATAACTATTATTTGATATCACCAGTAATGCTTCCCAAGCTGGCCCCAAATCAGACCTTGATCCTCAGCAGGATTACATCCCACACATCCACGTCGCCTCTGGCATAGGTGCAAAAGAGACATAACTAAGACATGGTCCATGACTCTCAAGTTTTGGGAAAAATTGCTTTGAAGAGGTAAAGGGTAAGGCGACACTTGACAGAGATCTGCAGAATTCAGAGCAGGTATGTTTTTGAATAAGATTTATGTATTGATAGTTTGTTTATTTCCTTTGTGCTGATGTAGATTTATCTGTAATTTGTTTTTCATTTTTCTTTTTGGAACAGGGATCAAACCCATGGCTTTGGAAATGAGAGGCAAGCACTTTTCGGCTTTGCCATTGATCGCTTCCCAGCCATTCATTCATTGTCAGCGTGGGAATTTGGGGCTGATTCTATGAATGAATCTACTATGAATATTAAAAAGAGACTGACCAATGGCATTAGTATGTGTCCAACCCAATTAGCATAACTTTGGACCAATAGCATTGGTACTTTTTTCAAGTCCTAATTAGCATAAGTTTGGACCAATAGCATTGGTACTTCCTTCAAGTCCTAATTAGCATAAGTTTGGACCAATAGCATTGGACCAAGTGCTATATAAACCCCTTGGAGGTTGTTCTGGGAAGAGAAGCTGTGAGGCCGTCCAGATTGCTGCCTTGGAGTCTCGCCGGAGCCGGAGCCTCGTCTCGCCGGAGCCGGAGCCTCGTCTCGCCGGAGCCGGAGCCGGAGCCTCGTCTCGCCGGAGCCGGAGCCGGAGCCTCGTCGAGCCGGAGCCGGAGCCGGAGCCTCGTCGAGCCGGAGCCGGAGCCTCGTCTCGCCGGAGCCGGAGCCGGAGCCTCGTCTCGCCGGAGCCGGAGCCGGGGCCTCGTCGAGCCGGAGCCGGAGCCGGAGCCGGGGCCTCGTCGAGCCGGAGCCGGAGCCGGGGCCTCGTCGAGCCGGAGCCGGAGCCGGGGCCTCGTCGAGCCGGAGCCGGAGCCGGGGCCTCGTCTCGCCTCGCCGGGGCCTCGTCTCGCCTCGCCGGGGCCTCTCCGTGCCTCGCCGGGGCCGAGCCTCACAGGAGCCTCGCTTCACGGGAGCCTCGCTTTGCCGAGCCGGAGCCGGAGCCGGGGCCTCGCCTCGCCGGAGCCTCGCTTCGCCTCGCTGGAGCCTCGCTTCGCCTCGCCGGAGCCTCGCCGGAGCCTCGCCTTGCCTCGCCGGGGCCTTGCCTCGCCGGAGCCTCGCTTTGCCTCGCTTTGCCTCGCCTTGCCTCGCCGGAGCCTCGCCTCGCCGGGGCCTCCCCGGAGCCTCGCCTCGCCGGGGCCTCCCCGGAGCCTCGCCTCGCCGGGGCCTCCCCGGAGCCTCGCCTCGCCGGGGCCTCCCCGGAGCCTCGCCTCGCCGGAGTCCCGAGGAAGTTCCAGCCTGCTTTGTTTCCCGGAGATGGTTCTTCGACTTCGTAGAGGCTGCCGAAAGAAGAAATGGTTGAGGATCTGCTGGGGTCTGCTGCAGCCCTGGATGGAATGGCCCGCCATGAAGAGCTAGGACTCCTCTCTGCTGCAGAGGCCTCCCTGCCCCTCGCGGGCAGCGCCTACCTGCCAGCAGAAGCCATGGAGCTTCGTCTTCGAACTCCGGTTTCAAAGGTATTGTTATCTTTTAGATAATTAGTCTAAATATTGAAATTTGTTAATTTTAATTTCCAATAGTGAAAATTATGAGATTTATGAAGAATAGAAAATTACTTCCCACAGTTCTCGAGGTAAGAAGCCAGAAAAAGTCTGTCCCAATAGTTGTGTCGTCATTTGGCAGAAAAGTGGGAGAGTATACCCACTCTTAAAAGCCCTTTTACTTTCCATTCATTTGATGTTGATTTGAGTGTTATTAAAATGTTTAAAGGAACCGAGGAAATGTTTCATTTTATTAATTTTCACTTATTGGTTGTTTTAGTTATAAAATCCGTTTTTAAAGTTTTTTAAAGTTGTTAATGGACTGTTTAATTTTATTTATATGCAGTCCTGAGAATTAAACTCAGTTCCTCACACATACTAGACAAGTGCTCTACCACTGAGCCACAACCCTGGCCCATAAAACTCATTTTGATATAGTCCCTATTTGTATAATTATACTTTATCTTTTTAGAGTTGCATTCTTAGGATGTACATGGAGGTGGGATTCACTGTTTCCTTATGTATACATGGTAAAGCTGTGTCAGAGTCTTTCCACTGTCTTTCCTTTGCTTATGCCCCCTCCTTTCCCTCCCTTCCCCATCGTCTAATCTACTGTACTTCTGTTCCTATCACTGCTCCTGTTGTGAGTTAGCCTCCACATATCAGAAAAAAAACCTTTGTCCATTGTTTTTTGTAAACTGGTTTAGCTTCATTAGCATGATTGTCTCCAGGTGAATCCATTTATGGGCAGATACTATAGTCATATTTTTCTGCAAATTGGTATATTTTCTTTAATCAACTTTAAATTCTACATGACAATGGAATGCACTTTGACATATCATACGTAATACAGTATGATTTCTCATGTTTCTGGTTTTGCAGGATGTAGCATCATACTAGTCATGTATTTGTATATGTACTTAAGATGATAATGTCTGATTCATTCTATCCATTGTACCCAATATACTCCTTCCCCTCTCTTCACTCCTCTATGCAATCTAAAGCAACTGTATACTTTCCTACTCCCCCACCTTCTCATACACTGATTAGCATAAGCATATCAGGGAAAATTTTCAACCTTTTGTTTTTTGGGATGAGCTTATCATTTAGCATGATAAGCTCCATGCATTTACCAGCAAATGTCATAATTTCATTCCATCATATATGTGTAAAATTGTTTTTTTGGTATATATATATATATATATATATATATATAATATATACACACACACACACAGACACACACGTATATCTATACTCATACACACCACATTTTCTTTATTCATTTATCTGTTGAAAGACACCTAGGTTAGTTCCATAGTTTAGCTGCTGTAAACATAAGGTGGCTGTGTCATTGTAATATGTTGATTTTAAGTTGTTTGTGTATAAAATGAGGAAAGGGATAGCGGTGTCAGATATTGGTTCCATTCCAAGTTTTCTGAGGTACCTCCATACTACTTTCCATAATAGTTGCACCAATTTGCAGTCCCAGAAGCATGCACCCTTTTAATATTACACCCTTTTAATATTACACCCATTGTAATATGTAATATTACACCCATTGTAATATGTTGATTTTAAGTTGTTTGTGTATAAAATGAGGAAAGGGATAGCTGTGTCAGATATTGGTTCCATTCCAAGTTTTCTGAGGTACCTCCATACTACTTTCCATAATAGTTGCACCAATTTGCAGTCCCAGAAGCATGCACCCTTTTCCCTACATTGTCACCAACATTTATCGTTACTTGATGATTGCATTCTGGATAATCATGTTTGTGACTGGGGTGAGATGAAATCTTTGAGTAGTTTGGTTTGCTTTCCTCTGATGGCTAAACGTTGAACATTTTTTTCATGTATTTGTTGCTTCTTCTGTGAAGTGTCTGTTCAGTTCCTTAGCCCTTTATTGATTTGGTTATTTGTTTTTTTGGTGTTAGGTTTTTTGAGTTCTGCATATATCCTAGGGATTAATGCTCTGAGGTGCATGTGGGGAAGATTTTCTCCCATTCTGTCGGCTCTCTTCACATTATTGTGTCCTTTGCTGAGAATATGCTTTTTAGTTTGAATCTATCCTGTTTATTAATTCTTGAATTTACTTCTTGGAATGTAGGAGTCTCCTTAAGGAAGTCAGGTCTTAGGCTGTCATAGTCAAGATGTGGGCCTACTTTTTCTTCTATTAGGCACAGGTTCTCTGTTCTAGTGCCTAAGTTTTGATCCATTTTCAATTGAGTTTTGTAAAGAGTGAGAGAGGGCTTTACATTCTTTTTGTTTTATGTGGCTTTACAATTTTCCCTGCACCACTTGAATAGACTTTTTAAATTTAATATATGTTTTTGGTGCTTTTGTCTAGTATGATATAACGGTATTTTGTGAGTTTGTCTCTGTGTCTTCTATTCTGTACCGTTCATTGGTCTCTGTTGTTTTGGTGCCAATGCAATGCTGTTTTTGTTACTGTGGCTCTGTAGTACAGTTTAAGCTATACTATTATGATGTGTCTTACTTGACTCTTCTTGCTAAGTATTGCTTTGGCTATTCTGAATCTCTTATTTTTCCACATGAATTTCATGGTTGCTTTTTCTAGTTCTGTGAAGAATTGTCTCTGAGATTTTAATATGAATTGCATTAAAATTTATGCCCAAGCACAAATTAGTTAAAACTATGAAAAAGAATCCCAGCTCACCATGGACCTGACAGCTATCTGGTCACTGGTGTCTGTTGAGCCAGCTACTTTCTCCTGCAAACTGGGTGGTGGCTAAGCTGAGGTTACTTGTTGCATTTCCGTGTTAATGTTAGAGTTGAGTCTACTCTGCATGTTGGTGCTGATGTCTAGATTCAGGCACACTTTTGCCACCATACAACCTGGGATACTTTTCTGGGTTTTTTAAACTTAATTGTGTCTGAAAATTCTTTGGGTCCTTTAACCACTTTGCTTGATCAACGTCTGTGTGCTAGGCACTATACTAGGTGTGGAGTACAGAGTGAATAGGCCAAGTCCTTGCTTCCATGGCACTTAATGAAGTTTGTAGGATAATCATAACATCTATATCTACCTCAATGTTACTGTGAAACTTAGAAGACGGTATGTCTGTTAATAACTGCTGTGCTGAGGACTGTAATATTGTTGAGGAAATTCACAGAAGATTTCATCAGGCACCACCTTGTTTTTGTCTGGGAAGTCAGAGCAATATAAAGTTACTTTTTCTGTAATAAAAACAGACATTTTGTTTTATTAGTTACACATAACAGTACAATTCTCTTGACAATTCATGCATTTCAATCAAATGGGGTATAATTTCTCCTTTTTCTGATTGTACAGGTTGCAGATTCACATTGGTCATACTCACATTGGTCATATATACATACAGCAATAATAATGTCTATTTTATTCTGCTGCCCTTCCTATCCCCCCTTCCCCCCCTCCCCTGAAATCTCTCTACCCAATCTAATGTGATATACTTTTTTTTCTCCTTGCAACATCATACATGTATTCTGTATAATGATGAGGGTCTCCTTCCATCTTCCGTGCAATTTCCCTTCTCCCTCTTTTTTCCTCCCACCTCTCTTTCCTATTTAGTGGTAACCTTCTTCTCAATGCTCTTCCTCCCTATCCCATTTTGAGTCACATCCCTTATATCAGAGAAGACATCCGGCATTTGTTTTTTAGGGATTGGCTAACTTCACTTAGCATAATCTGCTCTAATGCCAACTATTTCCCTGTAAATGCCATGATACTGTTATTTTTTAGTGCTGAGTAATATTCCATTGTGTATAAATGCCACATTTTTTTATCCACTCATCTATTGAAGGGCATCTAGTTTGGTTCCACAGTCTAGCTACTGTGAATTGTGCTGCTATAAACATTGATGTGGCTGTGTCCCTGTAGTATTCTCTTTTTAGGTCTTTTGGCTATAGTCCGAGAAGGGGAATAGCTTGGTCAAATGGTGTTTCCATTCCCAGCTTTCCAAGGAATCTCCATACTGCTTTCCAAATTGGCTGCACCAATTTGCAGTTCCACCAGCAATGCATGAGTGTACCTTTTTTCCCACATCCTCCCCAGCACTTATTGTTGCTTGACTTCATAATGGCTGTTATTCTTATTGAAATGAGATGGTATCTTAGAGTAGTTTTGATTTGCATTTTTCTATTTGCTAGAGATGGTGAGCATTTTTCATGTATTTGTTGATTGATTGTATATCCTCTTCTCAGAAGTATCTTTTCAGGTCCTTGGCCCATTTGTTGATTGGTTAATTTATTTGTTGTTGTTGTTTTAAATGTTTGAGTTCTTCCTATACTCTAGAGATTAGAGCTCTATCTGATGTGAGGGGTAAAAATTTGTTTCCAGGATGTAGGCTCCCTATTCTCCTTACATATTATTTCTCTTGCTGAGAAAAAAACTTTTTAGGTTGAATTCATCCCATTTTTTGATTCTTGTGCTTTAGGTGTCTTATTAAGGAATTTGGGGCCTGCCCCCACATGAGAAAAACAGACATTTAACAGTTTATATCTGAAACCTGTGAACTTCAGGGATCCCTGTGGGTTGCCTGTCTCCAGGTCAGACACACAGTTCTATGCTTACTCAGTACAGGTTTGGAGACCCTTGAAGCTTCTCCTATTACCATGAGAGCCAGTGCTTCATAGTCGGTGGCAAATTCCGAGTCTCCAGCTCACATAGATGACATATCCCTATGGTGCTGACTTCCCCCCAATCAGTTCATCTCCTGCCTTCACATACTCACTGGCTGCCATTTAGCTGGAAGGCCCTGTTCCATTATGGGAATGTTCTAGACTTTGCCTTAATTGTTCAGAGCTCTTGGAGAGGGGCCTGGCCTTTCCTAATCCCCAGAACACTCTGTGTCCTCTTCACATGGTCCTGTTATTACTGGCTGTGAGTGTGCTTTTTGCAGTTGGTGGTGTACTGCAAGCTCATACCACATTCATTTTGTGTCCTCTTCCTTATAGCACTTAGCAAGGTGCTGAGAGTTGGTATGAAAAATGACCCAAAACTTCATGAACATAGGGTTAGGAAAACCTAGGGGTTGGAGGCAATGATAGTCTGGAGAGAAACCAATTCCTCCTAGGGAAACACATGCACAATCAAACTTCTTCATTTTAGTAAAACAACATCCTGCACACTAAAACCAAGTAATTCTGGATGGATTTCGGAAAGTTAAAAAAATGAAGGGAAAACAGAAGTAGAACATAAAATTGAATAGTTTTTCAATTTCTGCTTGGGATCCGGTTGTCACTGTCAGATCACACTGTGCTCTAGCTGGGGATCATGAATATATCACATGAAGTGAGAGATGTAGAAACACATATTCAGTTATTTGTCTTGTTGTGACACAGCACATTTCCTTAGTCTTTAATGAGGGAAAAATTACACATTTCCTTTAAATATTGCTCCTAATGAATGCTGTGCTAAGGCTGTTCTGCCTCAGCCAATAAAGACCTGGGCTTTGTTCAGAGGGACCCAGATTTTTAGAAAAAGGCTAAGCAGCAGAGAGAGAGACACATATCAAATCAGTTGTCAGAACAGGACTCCACCATGACTGTAAATATTGAGCAATCACTTCTGGTTCTGTGATTTAGTATCTGTGCTGCCTCTGCATCTGGTGGTCTCTGATAATATGGCTTTTGATATTGGCCTGCATGAGGACACCACAGGTGAAGACTTGGGGATGGTGGAGAGCCTGGCTGGGGTTGGGTTAGACCATTGTGTGAGATACCATGGAAGATGCATTAGACCAATGGCTGGTGGGTAGAATCAGGAAAAAGTGCTTTCTTCTTGACATATTGATAGAGGAAGGAAGTCTGAATTTTTCCTAATGGCAATCCCCAGGTAATTAGTTGGATATTCAAACTAGGTTTCAAACTCTACTCTTTCATGAGTTTGGAGGGGAAAACTAGTACTTACTATTTAGCTTACTGGGTGTTAACTATCATAGTGTGCACTGGTTAGTTTATAAAATATCACTGCATATCTCTCATTTTAATCAGATTTTAAGTATACACATGTGAAGTCCTCAATGTCAACATACAAACAAAAAACAGAATGAGAACCTCCTTCATTTCTCTGCCCATAGGCCATTGTGCTGAATTTAATATCTGTTAAGGAGATACGCATTTTCATATTTTTGAAACAAATATAGGTATATATTAACATACTTATACTTTTGGAAAGTCAAAATAAGAGAACTCTTCTCAGTTCTCTGAGGATTTAGACTTAATTGATAAACCTCTATGCAGTGTGGATCTTTGGGTTTTTTTTTTACAAAGATTATGCATGGCTTTTGTAATTGAAAAGCCATGAGACCAAGTAGAATAAAATAATTGAAGTAGCCCAATTTTGTTCCTTTCAGGAGAGGATTCAGTCCATCCTCTCACTCCTTCCAGAAATGCTTTCTGCTGGGTTGTGAGTGTAGCTCTACGGTGGAGCACTTACACAGTGCAAAAGGCCCTGGGGTTCAGTCCCTGGTGCTGCAGAATTAAGTAAAGCTGAACAGTAGCAAACAGGGCTGCAGTTCTAGCTCTGTGGCAGAGCACTTGCCTAGCTCCTTTGAAATACTGGCTTCAAATCTCAGAACCACATTTAAATAAATAAATAAAATTAAGGCTCATTGGCAAATAAATAAATGAAAAACAATAGCAAACATTTTCTGGAATGCTATTGCACAGTAAAGTGGTGAGTATTGATAACAGTTAGATATGGTATATTTCAACAAGGTGGAAGAAAAGAGCCCAGATGTTTTCACCATATAAAAAGGGGAAATGTTTAAGGAGGTAGGTGTCTTTAACCTGATATAAACATTGTACCTTATTTGGTGTATCAAATCATCACAAGGTACTCCTAAATACATAGAATTTTTACATTTTATATATCAGTTAGTGACAAATTTAAAATATTTTCCATATTCTCTGAAGTTTTGTAAACAAAACATGATTAAAAAGTTATTTATGAATAAATAACTTCTGAGAATCCTAGGCACTCTCATTTTTATTTCATTTTCCATAGGCTCAGTAATACTTCTGTATTTTCTCTAGGGTTTTGGTATTCTCACCTAATATATTTTGGCACACTGTTAAATGAAATTAAAGTCAAGGTTGCTCTTCAGCAGACATATAAGACAGGTTCTGGAAATTGTGTTCCTGTGATAAGATGTTAGGATGACACAGTCAGTCCCTCTCCCTGCATCAGATCCCTTGTGATACTCTGAACCCCCATAGATCTACTTTTTATGAATTACTGGATTATTTATTGTATTTATTATTTGTTGTCTGCTTCTCTTCATCAGAATGGCACCCACAAGGCAGGTGACTATTTTTCTTGTTTATTGATGTATCATAAGCTACTGTGAAACAGTGGTTGGCAAATAAATAGTGGTTACAGTATAAATGGTTGTGTGAGTGAATGCAAAACTAACTACAACTCTAAAATGTGGATCTGGTGAATAAAGATAAGGAATTCTGCCAGGTGATCTGCAAGTAAGAGAGATTGTGTAAGGAAAGCATCATGAAGCACAGGCTACATATTGATACTAAGGATGCTTCAGAAATATTATTGGATTAGTCTTCATTGACTCATGCAAAATTAACTTTAATTGAGTGCATACAGTATGTTACTTGGAGCTGGGAAAACCAAGACAACTGCCGCTGAAGACAGGAGATTTTCTACCTCAGGGGCAAGTCTTTTGGGATAAGGTGTAGATCCCCATCTGAGCTATTCTTTTCCTTGGCTCTGAATGTAGATTTAAATGCAGAAGTACATGGAAAAGTAAATCCCCTTTTCATAACAAATAAGATAACTGGGAATCAGCAGTTTCTTAAAGCAGAAACGATTTTGCTTTCCCTCTTTTCCCAAAGCAGCAGATTTCTGGTCTCACCAATCAACTAACCATGTGAGTTGGGGGAGGAGACATCTGCATTTGTCACTGGGATCAGTTCCCTCAATCCCAGGGCAGGTGGCTACAGATTCCCCAGTCCCCACCCTGTAACAACTGAAGCTGCAGACAGCCTTCCTTCCAAGAGCACCTTCCCAGTGGGTGATCTGGTGACACAGGGGAACCAGGACTCTTCTGGGGTCTAGACTGACAGTTTCCCTGGACCAGGTAAATGCTGCCTGCTGGGCCCTGGCCAGGCATCCTCAGCTAATGGGATAACAGAAACAAAGTTAGAGTCCCCTGTCAGGGACAAGAATGAAGGCCAGGGGAACTGGGGCTGTTATTGCTGCAAAGCAGATTTCTCTGACATCCCCCTGCATTTTGCTGTTTTTCCCCAGTGGTGACCAATAATATCCTAAGCTGAAAGAGTTTTGTATTGTCTGGTTGTGCAACAAAGGAAGGAGAAACAGAGGCCTGACCTTGTGTCTCCTATTTATTTCTTTAAAAAAATTCTCTTGTTCTGCATGGGATAGAATCCAGAGCCTCACACATGCCAGGCAAGTACTGTGCCCCTGAGCTCCACCCCGGTGCCATCTTCTCTTTCTTTATGCTCCATTCAGTAGTCAGCAGCTGTGCTGGTTCTTACTTCCAGTGCATCCAGAACCTGGCTTCCACTCAAGGTCTCCATTGCTCTGGCCTCCCTGGTCAAGCTGTGGCCTCTCCTGATGGCTGGGATGACTCCAGTGGGCTCCTGGCTTCTCCACCTCTAGATTTCTATCTGTAGGAAAAGACCAGTGGAGGCTATACTTCCAATCCTTTCCTTTTTAAATGAAGCACTGCCACTACTAAAGTATGAATCTGGAATGATCCCTACAGGCCCAGGTGAGAAAGCTTTGATCACAGCCACAGGTGCTATTGGGAGGAAGTGGGATCTTTAAGAGGGAGGCTAGTGGGGAGCTTCCTGTTAAGGGCCTCCTTTCAGGGGACTGAGGAACCCTGGTCTCTTAATTTCCCACTCTCTGCTTCCCAGCCACCATTAAGTGAGTCACTTGCCACCATGCACTGCCAGGGTGATATGTGGTTTCACCCCAGGTCCAAGAACAACAGGGCAACCAACCATGGATTGAAGCCTGCAAAAGTCAACCAGAATATACCTTTGTTTTTCTAAGCTGATTACCTCATATATTTGTCACAGTAATGGAAGGCAATGCAAGTACAAAGCAGGGGAGGGGACCACAGAGAAAAAAGTGTAACTTAGTGAAAAATTATGTGGAACACCCTAGAACCAAGTCAAGAACAGCACCTTGTCAGCATCCCACATGGCTGCATCCTAGCCCTAGTCCCTCCTCCCTCCAGAAGTAACCAGCACCAGGGCACACAAGCTCAAGGGCTAAGACAGACACCCCATGCACCACTTGTTATGTCTTTGTGCAGTTCTTGGTTTGCAGGTTCCCGCCCGTGTGTCTTTTCCTTGGTCTCTTTGTTATAGTGGCAGGCCCTGAGACCCATGGAGGTCCTCACATCTGGATTTTGCTAATTCATATTTAGAATATTGTACACACCTTCCTTTCTCTTTCTTCCATCTCTCTTGCAAAATGTCAGCTGGATGTAGAGACCTGTTCAGAGTAATCTGTGATGCTGAAAAAAGTTCTGAATTTTAAAGTAGATATTGGGACCTGAGGCAAATAACATTAGAAACAAGATCATGATGCTAATGTCCACCAATTGAAGCTCACCAGGCTGTCACCTGTGGTCAGAGTCAGTTTACCTGGATTTCTGGTGGCTCAACAGCCACACAGAAGCATTCAGAAAGAAACATGGAGCAGTGACCCTTAGAAGATTCTGTCTTCTATTCAATGACTCCAAGATGTGATTCAGGACAGGGTCAAGAAGTGAGGCAGCTTGGTGATTGAGCATCTTAACTACTTTTGTCTCAGGGGTGGGAAGATTACTGGAGAGTCACAGTCCATGTTGGGAAAGAGGTTGTTCCCTAAATGGCCATTTCCCCTTGTTCTGGGCAAATCTGGGGTAGGTAATGCCTGGTAAGAAAAAGGTTGGCTCAGTAATTTCTGTTGCCTCAGAGTCAGTCTCCACATAGTTTTGGATATGACCACCATGTGGTCCTGCCTGAGGTTTTCGTTCTATTAGGAGTGCTTTTGTTGACTTGTGGAGATCATGGACGAGCCACCTATTATCAGGAAGGCCATTTCCCTTTCTGAGTTCCTTTCAGGGTTTAGATGAAAACAGCACTGACTTCTACCCATATAAAAGAGAAATTGATCCAAAGTTCCAGGTTTTCTTGTGCCTCTAATTAATTTTCACATTAGTATAGATTTTTTTTTTTTTGGACAAAGGCCCTTGTTCCCATGTAAACAAGTGCTCCACACATTACCCCAAGGCTGTGCTAAATACCACCATGTATCCAAATAAAATGTTTGAAGTAAGCCATACATCTTTGTTTCAAAAAAAAATATTAGTAAAGTGAATACGTGTAAACAGGGATTGAAGTTGATTCAGCAGAGAGAAAACTTGTCCACTGCCACCTATAATCCCATTTAGCAAGAAGTGTGTGCACACAATATCACATAGATGGTAACAATGCAAAGGATGGCCAGAACCAGCATTATGAAGCCATAGACATAATAGATGTGAAAATGAAATACATTTCAATAAAGATAGAGCCAAAAGGTAAAGTTTGTCCCAGGCAAACAATAACTGCAGGCTACATAAAATATTTTTTCTCCAGTATAGGACAAGGCACAGCATTGGCACAACAAAGGAAGTTGGGCTGACCTAACAAATTTCAGCCAAGTATTATACCAATGTACAGACAAGCTGAAACAAATGTCAAATAGTAAAAACCTTTGTTGAAAGAGGAAGACATAATGAATACAAAAATGAATCACAATTATCTGGGAGTCCAGAGAAATATAGCTAATTAAAATTAATCAACTAATGAAAATTATCAAAGTATCACTACGTCTTCATTGTTTTAAAGTTTAATTTATAAAATATTCACTAAGAGTGTATCTGTTGACCGCTTAATGTCTTAGAACAGTAGTTCTTAAAACTTGTGACCTTCCTTCTGCTTTTAAAAGTTATTCAGCACTCAAATCTTTGCTTATGTGAAGATTATCTATAGATATTTATTTTATTACAAATTAAAATTCAGAAGTTGTTAAATATGAAAGTAATTTGTTAATTATTAGTTCATTTAAAAATGACAATGACATATTCATTATATGTCTATCAACTAATGTTTTTTTTAAATACAAGTACATTTTCTGGGGCTAAAGGTAAAACCCAGTTTTGGAGCACATACTGAGCATGGGTGAGGTTCTGGGTTCAATTACTAGGGTGCAAGCCACACAAACTCCCCCAAAATTGCATTTCCAAGACAAAACTATTAAGTGAGAAGAGTGATATTGTTTTTCATATTTGCAAATATCTCTAACGTTTGGCTGAATAGAAGATACCTACATTTTCATATCTGCTTCTACATTTCACAAACCAAGTAGCCTCTGGTGAATGCCAGTGTAAGCTTATGTCAAAAACAATGAAAGAAGTAAACAAGACTTTGGTGTTATCATGAAATTACCATGGCAATCTTATGGACTCCCTGAAAAGTTTCCAGGCTGCTTAGTGGTCATAGATCACCTTTTTGAGGAATAATATGTTAGAATGATGGGCTAGGAGAAGCACAGACCTTAAGGTTTCCTTTCGAACATTACATCAACCCTGGGTTGTCCTATTTTCAGTTGTCCAACCCCGTCCCCTTGCCAAACACAGCTTTGTAGGACCCTTCAAAATTTCTAAGGGATTTAAGTGCATTAAGTCCATTTCCATTCAAGAGATAATCAATAACTTTCACATATTCACAAATTAATTTTCTATTTAAAAGCTTTTTATGAAAGTAAAAAGCATAGAAATAAGTAATGACAAATTGAAAGTATTATCAAAGCATTTTGAAGTTCGTAGTGAAACCCATGGATTTTTTATTGTGAAAGAGCAAGGGTCTCCTTCAGGAACTGGCTTTTCCCCATTTGTGTATTTCTCACATTAAGCAATCTGTAACAACCTATATTCACTTGTTTCCTCTAAGAGGATTCTATAAAACCTGGACCTAGGGGCTAGAGCTATGTGCTGTCTTAGTTTCCCAGAAACACCTTGCACTGTTGGCTGTCTTTGCACAGAGGCTGAATTCTTCCTGCAGGAGTAAATCCTTCATTTGGGGACAGAGAAACAGTCTTTCCTCTTATGAATCAGCTGCTTGTGCTGAAGAAGACTGAAAATGAACAAAGATATAATCTAATGTTAGATACTAATAGGTCCTATAAAAAGTTAAGCAAGGTATGGACAAAGGAAGAGACAGGGCATTTGATAAGTTGGTCAGTGACATTGCTGAGAACTCAGGTGGACATTTGACACAAGACCTAAAAAGATTGAGGGAAAAGTCCATTTCTGAAGTTAGAGCAGTCTGAATGGAAGCCATAGAAAATGTTAATTCTCTGAGAACAGAATTAACTTGACTTATTTGCAGTTGAGGAAACAGCAGGACAAAGTTTGGCTGGAGCCACATGAATGGTCAAGATTAAGAAATGGGGGGGGTGCTAATTGTTCCAGGACAGCTCATAAAGTATCATGAGAAGACCATGATAGGTTATCACCCTGCATTACAAGAGTGCAAAAAGCTATTGGGAGGTGGTCAGTAGGAGAGTCTTATTCAAAGGGGCTCATTCCTAGTACAATGGGGATGTTGCCTGGAAGCAGGTAGCCCAGTGGGGAAAGATGTGCTGGTGGCTTTCCCTAGGATACTTACCATAAGGGAAGAGTGCTTTTTCCTAAGCTCAGCATATTTAATTTAATTAATTTAATTTAAGTTAATTTAATTGAGTCCCACAAGCACAGCATATTTAATTTCTTTAAAAAATTCCTGAAAAACATTGTTTTCCAGTGCAAGACGTTTGAAATGTTTAAGATTCTTCATTCATATCGAAAAGTGGTGAGAAATAAAGCTTGTGGGACTCAATATGCCATCCTAATATAATCTGGGATTTTAACTGAAGAGTTGAAATGAAACACTCACAAGAATTTAGGTTGTCACACTAATTCTATGTGGCAATTTAGGTAGCAGAGGCTTGATTCTTAGATTTTATCATGATTTCTAGAGTTTCAAAATAAAACCTTTCCTCTCAAAGACATTTTCACTTATATGCAATTTGGCCTCTAACAGGGTCTTTCCAGAAGCTTCCATAGCAACTTTCAGGGTTTAGACATGGAATGAAGCCTCTTTTCCATCCCCAGATTCAGTGACATGTTCGTTTAACATGGTTTATTGACTACCTCTTACATGAAAGGATTTTGAAGTATTCTTCAAACCAATGTATATAAACCCTCAAAATTTCCGAAGCATGCTTGGAGGCTGGCCAATAATGTATTGTCCTGACAGTATTAAGAGTAGAGTATCTTCTTATGGAGAATGTACATTTCTTTTCTCTCCAGAGAAGCAAATTTGGATAGAAGTTATGGAGTGTTCTTGGGATTTCTGGGGATCTACGAAGGGTGATCTTTCATTTCAGATTTTCTAATACAATAATCATGTTTCAATAGTCCATCTTTTGTTTACTGCTTTATTTGATGCCATCAAATCTAATTCCCAGTTTGATTTTTTTTATGTATTCATACATGTACTTTGGATAATGAGGCCTATCACATTCCACCATCCTTGCTAATCCCCTGTCCCCTCCCCTTCCCTCCTACCCCTCTGCCCAATCTAGAATTCATCTAATCTTCCCAAGTTCCCCCACCCTACCACACTACATGTCAGCCTCCTTATATCAGAGAAAACATTTGGCATTTGGTTTTGGGCCATTGAACTGCAAAACCATGAATTTATTCTCATTTATTGCTGAGTAAAACTCCATTGTGCATGTTTGCCACATTTGTTTTTCATCCATTATCCACTGAAGGGTATCTAGGTTGGCTCCACAGTTTAGCTATTGTGAATTGGGTTGCCATAAACATTGATGTGGCTGTGTCTCTGGAGTATGCTGTTTTCAAGTCTTTGGGTATAGACTGAGAGGGATAGCTGGATCAAATGGTGGTTCCATTCCCCGATTTCCTAGGAATCTCCATACTGCTTTCCATATTGGATGCACCAATTTGAAGTCCCACAAGCAGTGTATGAGTGTGCCTTTTCCCCCACATCCTCACAAAACTTATTGTTGTTTGTCTTCATAATAGCTGCCATTCTGATTGAACTGAGATGGATGGTATCTCAGAGTAGTTTTGATTTGCTAGAGATGGTGAAAATTATTTCATATATTTGGTGACTGATGGATTATCCTCTTCTGAGAAGTGTCTGTTCATTTCCTTGGCCCATTTGCTGATTGGAATATTTGTAAGGTTTTTTTGGTGCTTAGTTTTTTGAGTTCTTTATACACCCCAGAGATTAATGCTCTATCTATCTATATGTGTGAGGGGTAAAAATTTGCTCCCAGGATGTAGGCTCTCAATTCACCTCACAGATTGTCTTTTTAGTTTTATTGATTCTTGATTTTAATTCTTGCGCTATAGGACTCTTATTAAGGATGTTGGGGAGTAATCCCACATGTTGGAGACGAGAGCCTAATTTTCTTCTATTAGAAGCAGCGTCTCTGGTTGTATTCCTAATCCTTGATCCATTTTGAGTTGAGTTTTGTGCATGGTGAAAGATAGGGGTTTAATTTCGTTTTGTTGCATATGGATTTCCAGTTTTCCCAACACCATTGGTTGAAGAGCCTATCTTTTCTACAATGCATATTTTTGGTGCCTTTGTCTATATAATTATAATTTGTGCATTGGTCTCTGTGTCCTATATTCTGTACCACAGGTCTACCAGTCTGTTTTGGTGCCAGTACCATGCTGTTTTTGTGACTGTTGCTCTGTAGAATAGTTTAAGGTCTGATATAGTGATGCCACCTGCTTCACTCTTCCTGCTAAGAATTCCTTTATCTATTCTGAGTCTCTTATTTTTCCAGATCAATTTCATGATTGCTTTTACTATTTCTATGAGAAATGCCATTGGGATTTTGATCAGAATTGCATTAAATCTGTATAGTGCATTTGGAAGTATGCTCATTTTGATAATATTAATTCTGCCTATCCAAGAGCAAGGTAGATCTTTCCATCTTCTAAGGTATTCTTTGATTTCTTTCTTTAGGGTTCTGTAGTTTTCATTGTACAGATGTTTCACCTCTTTCATTAAGTTGATTACCAAGTATCTTTTTTTTTTTGAGGTTACTGTAAATGGGGTAGTTTTCCTCATTTCCTTCTCAGAGGATTCATCACTGATACACAGAAATGCCTTTGATTTCTGGGTGGTTGATTTTATAACCTGCCTCTTTTTTTAATTTGTTTATTCTAGAAGTACTCTGGATCGTTTTGGGTCTTCTAGGTGTAGAATTATACTGTCAGCAAATAGTGCTAATTTAAGTTCGTCTTTTCCTACATGTATCTCTTTAATTTATTTTGTCTGTCTAATTGCTCTGGCCAGTGTTTCAAGGACTACGTTGAATAGAAGTGGTAAAAGAGGGCATCCCCGAATTGTTTCAGTTTTAAAAGGGAATGCCTTCAAATTTTCTCCATTTAGAATGGTGTTGGCCTGGGGCTTAGTATAGATAGCCTTTAGGATGTTGACGTAGATTCCTCTTATCCCTAGTTTTTCTAGTGTTTTGAACATCAAGGAGTGCTGTATTTTGACATGCTTTTTCATAGGATTCTTATCTTTGAGTCTATTGATGAGGTCAAGGAAGCCTCCACCAAGATTTAAAATAAAGGCCTGGCAGTTCAACTTATAACAAGTTCAGAATCCCTGTAAGAGGCCCTGATGTGGGTAATGTGGGGAAACTGTGAGATGGAAGCTGAAGCTGCCATAGAGAGCCTGGGATTAAGAGATGTCAGTACTGAGGATCATGAGCCAAGGAATGTTGCTGGCTGAGGATAGAGCAAATCTGAGAGGCCATGGAACAGGGCTGCCCAAATATTTTAGAGCACACAAGATACAACCCTGTGGCCCACACAGGACATGAAGATATAAGACTTGTTGGCCCACTTGGGTTTTAGTCTTGATTTGGTCCCATCTCTTCTTTCTATGTGCCAATTTCTCCCTTTTGGAATGGGAATAGTTATTCTGTGCCATGTATACTGGAGATCATACTTACATACGTGTGTGTGTGTGTGTGTGTGTGTAGAGAGAGAGACAAGAACTCACAACCAAGAGGAGTCTTTTGACATGAAGTCTTGGGCAATGATGGAACTGTTAAGGATAAGAGGACTCTTTGAAGATGCAATGAGTGTATTATGCACAGTGAGATGGACATAACCTTTGCTAGATCAGGCGTGGCATGTGATGGTTTGAGATTAGGTGTGCCTGAAAAGCTCATTTGAGTTAATGGAGGAATGTTCAGAGGTGAATGATTTCATTATAAGCATGGTAACCTAATCAATAGATAAGTCCTTTGGGTGGATTAATAATTGGCAAGGACCACTGTACTGGGTTGTAACTGTGGAAAGGTGGGGTGTGGCTGGAAGAGGAGGCCACTAGTAGCATGCTCTTGGAGACAATATTTTGACAATTGCTTTTTCATAAGATTCATAATCTTTGAGTCTGTTGATGTGGATGAATTACGTTTATTGATTTCCATATGTTGAACCAACCTTGCATACCTGGGACGAATCCCACTTGATCATGGTACAGGATCTTTTTGATGTTTTTGTATTTGATTTTCCAGAATTTTATAGAGAATTTTGCATCTGTATTCATTAGAGATATTGATCTAAAGTTTTCTTTCTTTGTTGTGTCTTTGCCTGGTTTTGGAAACAGGGTAATATTGGCCTAATAGGATGAGTTTGGAAGTGCTGCCTCTCCAATTCCAAAAGGGAGAAATTGGTACATAGAAAGAAGAGATGGGACCAAATCAAGACTAAAACCCAGGTGTTCCTTCTTAACTCTCTGCTTTGTGTCCGCCATGAGGGTGAGCAGCTGCCTTTCAAACTGTCCTTGTATCCTACTGTTGTGCTTCACCTCTGGCCCAGGGCCATGGAGCTGGCTGCCTATGAACTGACACCTCTGAGACATGAAATGTTCTGCATCACCTTAGCCCCAGAGCAATGCAGTCAGCCAAACATGGACTGAGATCTCTGGAAATGCAACGCTAGGCAACAGGAAGAACACTGAACACTTTCAATAGAGAGAAGGATATGTATGTGCTTTGGTCAGGATGAGAGGGAACTCCTCCCAAACAAAATATACATATTTTACCTGAAATAATACCAGAGTCAGGCACCATTACTGGCTCAAGGATCCTGTGGGACAGTTCCAGGGACCACTGTAATGGTTTTCTAAAATGATAGTATGGTGGAAAGTATAGAGGAAAAATTGACTAGAGCTATTTGGGGGCAACTGATGGTGGTTTGACTCTGGATGGCTACAGTCATGTCCAGTAGAACCATGGAGATATTTTTGGAGCCAAGTGGAATGACTGCCTAAGTAACCCAAAGGAAAGCAGCCTCAGAATGACCCTCTGGAGGGTGAGGATAAATGTGTGATGGGTGTGGGAGAAGAAGCAGCACAGAGTCCGGAGAACCCTGAGCTCAGACCAATTGGCGGTGGGGGTCTCTTCACCCTGGAGCCTTCCCTTTGACCAACCGTCTTGGCTTAAGTCCTTCCTGCGTCATGTGTTCCAGCCACATGTCACAAAGGCTAAACTCCAGTTCAGCCTTTGGTCGAAGGAGTAGCTGGCTTCTCAGCCAAGCTGCTCTGTGCTGACTAGCGCTGGACTAGTGTGGACTTCTGCCTAGTGACGAGCCAAAGGTGCCCTCAATTGGCAGTCTTTTGACCAAGTGCGGTTGCAGGCCACGCTACAGGGCTCTCTTGGGCCGTCAGACTCCCCTCCCGCCTTGCCTGTGAGGCTCCCTCTCCTCACAGGGACCACCCCGCTGCACCTGCCTCTCCACTCAGCCCTGCCAGCAGGAGTTTCTTCCAGGATCCCCGACCTCAGGGGCCTCCTGCTGCTGGCAGGGACAGAGGCCCGCTCCTCTCTTGGGGGATCCTGCTGCCCGTGTCCTGGGGGTCCTTCCGCAAAACAACAGTGCTATCCTGGAAGAACTCTCAGATGTTCTGACCCTAAATAGCAGTAAGGATGCCCCCTCCTGGGCGCAGACCACCACTCCTGCCTTCAGTTCCTCAGCTCATCCACCAAGCTGAAGGGCCCATGACAGCTGCTCGATGCCCTGTTGGTGCGTCTAAGGATGCTGAGCTCAGGGCCCAGGAGCAGCTGGAAGAAGGCAAGATCCACCAGGAGGAGGAGGAGGAGGGGGGAGGAGGAGGAGGAGGGGAGGAGGAGGAGGGGGAGGAGGAGGAGGGGGAGGAGGAGGAGGGGGAGGAGGAGGAGGGGGAGGAAAAGGAGGAGGAGAAGCTGGAGGAGGAGGAGAAGCTGGAGGAGGAGGAGGAAGAGGAGGAGTACGACACTCAGGGAGACCTCAGTGCCCTGGAGCCCAGTTCTTGGCCCACAGAGAGAAACAGTATTCCAGAGAGGGCCCAAGTGTCTCCCAAGAACTTGACATATGGGAGCCCTGTCACCTGCAGCTCCCACCGCCCTGCTCAAGGAGTGCTTGTCCTGCTTAAAGCTGAGGGCTTCTTAACACTGTACAAGTGGGCCCAGGAGCTTGTAGGTGAACTGGATCCGCACACCTCTCCAGCCTCCCAAGCATCCATCCAGGGAGAGCAGGGCCTAAAGCCGACCTGTGTTCTATCCCAGAGTTGGCCCTCACTAACTGCTGCTTCCAGGAGACCAAATAAAAGAAAACAGCTCATGCCAGTGGCCCTGCCATCACTGATTGCCTGGCATCAGGATGGGCTGCCCCCACCTGCAAAGCGGCCACTTTTATCTTCAAAAGGCACCCTGAGAAGGGTTCAGAGTGCCAGAAGTAACCACGTGAAGCCTGAGACACAGGTCGCCCAGGGCGGAAGAGAGGCTCTGGAGGACTGCACCACCACTGTCCATTCATCCTCCCCACCTGCAGGCCCTTCCTGGAATGCAGGCCCCCTCCCCCTACCCACTGACCCCTTTCCCATAGCAACCATCCTTGCCAGCAGGCAGTTGGAATTCCAGCCTGCTGGGCCCCTGAACCTACCCATCCCTCCACCTTCCCCCTCATGTAATAAAGATGAGGGGGAAATCCCAACTTCCATTCCTCTGCCTCCTCCCACTAAACCTCCTTCTCCCTTCAGCCCCAGTCCCCAAGTTGGAGTTACCCCTAATGTGTTTCACCCAACCACACAACTGTCAAGACCTGTGATACCTCCCAGTTTCCACCTCCCCATACCTCATACCCAGGTCCCTTTCCCCTCCAATCCTACCTCTTCCAGAACTGGATCCCCAAACCCCATGTGTATTGATTCTCCTCCTTTCTTCTTTTTATCCTCCTCCTCCTCCTCCTCTCCCTCCTTACCCTCTCCCTATTTCCTCTCCTCCTCCTCCTCCTCCTCTCCCCTCCTCCTCTCCTCTTTCTCCTCCTCCTCCCCTTTCTCCTCCTCCTACCCCTCCTCCTCCTTTTTTCCTCCTTTTTTCCTCCTCCTCCTCCCACTCCTCCTCTTCCTCCTCCTCCTTTTTCTCCTCCTCCTCCTTTTTCTCCTCCTCCTCAATTTCTTTCTCCTCCCTCTCCCCCTCTTCCCCCTTCCCCTTCTCCCCTTTGTCCTCCGCCCCCTCCCCTTCTTCTCCTTTTCCTGCTACTCTTACTTCTTCTCCTCCCCCCTCTTCTCCTATTCCGTCTCCTCCCCCTCCCACTCGCCCTTTTCAACCTCTTCTTTTTTCTTCTCATCCTCTCCCTCCTTCCCCTCCTCCTCCACCTCCTCCTTTTCCTCCTACTCTTCTTCTCATCCTCGCCCTCTTCCTCCTCCTCTTCCTCCATCTCCTTTTTCTCCTCCTCTTCCTCTTCCTCCTCCTAATGTTCCCTTTCTTTTGGCTGGTCCTCCTCCTGCCCCTCTTCCTTCTTCTCCTCATTCCTTCCTAAGACCCACTCCTGTCCCTTCCACCCACAACCCCAATACCCAGGGCCAACACTCCGCCCCTCCAACCCTCATTGCCATGACATCAGCTCACCTTTCCCAGAATCCCGCTGTGCTGCCTGAAGATACGGCCATGGACACTACCCCCCCTTCCATGGTGGTCATTTTCAAATCTTCTGTGTACAGTGACAGCTCTGGCCCACACCGCAGTGTCCATGGCCGTAGGCAGCATAGGCAGCCAGCAAAGAGACCAGTCCTCCCAGGCCCTCCAACCCTTCAGTTCTCCCAACCCAACCCCAATCTGTCCATTCCTTTGTCCCACCATCCACCCCTCAGCCTGCATCTGGAAACCCTCCTGGACAGCAAAGAGCCTCTCTTCCCAATGCCCCCATGGTTACCATGCTGCCAGTGAAGGTCCACTCACCGGCCTCCACCCTGACACAGAGGGCCTCTGCACCACCAACCTCCCAGGCTGCCAGTGAAGAGCCCATGGATACGACTCCTTTTTTGAAGGCTGTCATGTTCTAGTCACCTCCTGCCTGCCAGGTTCTTAGACTGATTTAATTTGGTAAGCATGACAGACACGTCGTGACAGCTATTTCTATATTGTAGGCCTGGTGCCACATATTTGGGATTTGATTTCTGCTTGCTATTTCTTCCCAATGTTAGTTTTGAGGTAAAATGTGCTTTGCAAATGTTGGCTTTTGACATAATAGCTGAAGGCATAATTTCCAATGAAGCAGCGCATGTGTGTACATGCGTACACACACACACACACACACACACACACACACACACACAGAAATGCCACAGTCTTTGCCTCTAAATTTCAGAAGTAGGCAAACTTGAAAATTTTCTAAAACCATAAAGGAGACTAAAGAGATGTGATAAGTGTATGAACTGTGGGAGCCTGGACTTCAATCAAGCATGGGAGGATGACAACAGGACAACTAACAAATTGGGCTATAGACTGGAGTAAAGTATTATGTCAAAGTTAGTTTCCTGAATGTAGGAATTTTCCAGGGTTATGGGAGAGAATGTGCTGTCCTGGAGAATTCACAGCAGAGTAAAGCATTAAGTGTACAAGGGTATGAGACACACATACTCTTCTCAAACTGTTGGGAAAAGTGTAATTAGGGAAAGAAGCAAGATAAAGTACATGTGGCAAAATGTGAAAAGTCTGTGACTCCTCCTAGAAATTCCAAATAACTCTCATGGAGAGACAGGAAATAAAGTTCGTCCAGGAAGTTTCAGGGGTCTTCCCTCCCCCACTAGGAAGAAAAGTTTGGCATTCATTTTCAAATACAGTGACTTCAATAATTCACATGTATAGATGAATCTTCCAACTATTATAATATAGACCTGTCTCCCTCATTAATGATAATCTTTAAAAGCTGTTGCTCAACAAGATTGGTTCAATAAGATTGGTTATATCAATTCCACAGTCTGATGGAATTCTAAAGTTTGAAAATCCTGCAGAATGAAAAGAAAACATCTAAAATGACTATAAAGCATAAGTCACAGTGGATTGGAACTGATGAAGAATGAGTGCATGTTGTGTTTACATAGAAAGCAGAATTGGGCTTTACAGGAGGAAACGTGACAGGCCAGAAACAGGGCAGCAATGAAGTTATGTAAGTTGTCAACAGTTTGATAGCACCATGACTTTGACCATGAAACTGTTCCATGATGTGTGTCCTCATGAGAACCCTGAGGTGCCGGTTTCCATGACTCTGTACACTATGCTTTGCTTTGCTTCACATTCTCTATATTGAAGAATCTGGAGTAGAGCAGCTTTCTATTTCTCAAAAACATTACATTTATCTCTCATCTCATCCCCTAATATTTAAGGTTGCTTAAAAGATAACAAAATACTATTTGATAACATATGTTAAAGGAGGAGAAAATGCAAAACTAGAGGTAGAAACAAACAAGGAGTAGAAAGAGGCCACTCTGTAAATGCTTGCCATAATGCTATTGACTTTGTTCTGAATAAACTTGGGGTCAATTGAAGATATTTTTTGTTTGATTATTTTTCAGGTTTTATTTTATTTTTATTCTAATTTTTATACATGACAGCAGAATGCATTACAGCTCATATCACACATATATAGAGAGCACATTTTTTCATATCTCTGATTGTATACAAAGTATATCCACACCATTCGTGTCTTCATACATGTACTTAGGGTAATGATATCCATCTCGTTATGCCATCTTTTTTACTCTTAGGCTCCCTCTCTTCCCCTCCCACCCCTCTGCCCAATCTTGAGTTCATCTAATCCTCCCATGCTCCCCCTCCAAATCCCACTATGAATCAGCCTCCTTATATCAGGGAATATATTTTGCATTTGGTTTTGGGGGGATTTTCTAACTTAACATTATATTCTCCAACTCCACCCATTCACCTGAAAATGCCATGATTTTGTTCTCTTTTGTTGTTGAGTAGTATTCCATTGTGTACATATACCATATTTTCTTTATCCATTCATCTACTGACAGGCATGTGAGTTGGTTCCACAGTTTAGCTATTGTGAATTCTGCTACTAGAAACAGCAGAATTCACAATAGCTGATGTGGCTCTGTCCCTATAGTATGATGCTTTTAAGTCCTTTGGGCATAGACCAAGGAGTGGGAGAGCTGGATCAAATGGTGATTTCATTCCCATTTTCCCAAGGATTCTCCATATTGCTTTCCATATTGGCTACACCAATTGGGAGTCCCATGAACAATGTATGAATGTGCCTTTTTCCCCACATCCTTGCCAACACCTATTGTTGTTTGTATTCTTAATAGCTGCCATTCTGATTGGAGTGAGATGAGATCTTAGAGTAGTTTTGATTTGCATTTCTCTAATTGGTAAAGATGTAGAGCTTTTTAAAATACATGTGTTGATTGATTGTATATCATCTTCTGAGAGGTGTCTCCTCAGTTCCTTAGCCCATTTGTTGATTGGGGTATTTGGTTTTGTGGTGTTTAGTTTTTTGGGTTCTCTATATATCCTAGAGATTAGGGCTCTATCTGATGTGTGACTGTTAAAAATTTGATCCCAAAATGGAGGCTCTCTATTCACCTTGCTGATTGTTTCCTTTGCTGAGAAGATTTTTAGTTTAATCCATCCCTTTTATTTGATTTTAATTGTTCCACTATAAGTGTCTTATGAGGGAAGCTGGGGCTTAATCCAACATGATGGAGAATTCTGCCTACTTTTTCTTCTAGTAGATACAGTCTCTGTTTAATTTTGATCCACTTTGCATTGAGTTTTTTTCATGGTGAGAGATAGGGGTTCAATGTCATTTTGTGGCATATGGATTTCCAATTTTCACAGCACCATTTGTCAAAGAGGCTATCTTTTCTCCAATGTTCATTTTTGGTGCCTTGGTCTCATATAAGATAGCTGTAATTATGTGGGTTACTCCCTGTGTCTTTTATTCTGTACCATTGATGTATGAGGCGATTTTGATGCCAATGCCATGCTGTTTGGGTCACTATTGCTCTGTAGTATAGTTCAAGGTCCTCAGCCTGCCTTCTCTCATTCATGCTCCCTGAGGGCAGAATATGTAGGTCACTGAAGTGCAGTCCCAGTAGAGATCAGAGCTGTGAGGGGGTGTCAGTAATGCAGCATGCAGCAGGGACAACAGACACCATGCAATAGGGCCCATGGAGCATGTCCCTGTACTGGTCCATAGTGGAAATAACCCATATATGAGTGCCAGGTCAGAACTTTGTCTTTTTCATTTATCTTAGTTGGCAAACACAGGGATGCTGAACTCTCTTTGCTTTTGGATATAGAGTGACACAAGATTCCAGCAAAAAGCAAAAACAAACCATCACTTGTGAAAGGACACATTTTATTCAAAATCTTTCCATTAGTCTGGCCTCCTATAGTTTCACTCAAGGGACCATTCTTATTGCTCTCAGCATGGTTTCAATGGACTTTTTGCAATACAGGACAAATCATATTTGAACAGGACACTATAAAGTGTTACAGTGTTCAATATGAGGTGTCCCACACAAGCTCCTGTGTGAGACAATGCAAGAAATATTTGAGGTAAAAAGATAGAGTTACAGGAGCTTTAATGCATGCATAGGATTAAATGAGAGACCAGTATAAGCTGGTAGGTATTGGCTAGAAGAAGTAGTTCCATGTGAACGTGCATGGGGGTTTCCATTTTGTGCCTGGTGAATTGCCACCTCTGTGCTTCCAAGTGGCCATGCCTGAGCTGCTTTCTTAAACAACGCTCTTCTGACAGGATGTTTGGCCTCATATTGTGCCCAGAGTTAGGAACACAGCTGACTATGAATTACCTTTGAATCCAAGAAAGATAAATTTTTCCTCCTCTAATTATTCTAGTCATCTCTTTCATACAGACAAAAAAAAAGCCACCTAGAATAGAAATAGGTGTCAACAGGTAAGTTGTTTGCAGTGACTTGCCTAAATATTTGGTTCAGAAACTTGTGGGGACTTTGATAATTGGGATAGATACTTTGAATAGTTTAGAGATGTAAGCTGGAAAAGCTTTGAACATTGTTAATGAACTTATCATGTGATTCTGGTGGAAGCTCTAAACAACAATGCTGATAGGATTGTTGCTAGGAAATACTGTGCTCATGAGTTTGCACAGGAGGAGGATTCTGCTGGAAAAGGGAGTAGAAGACATTTATGTTACATTCTGTCAAAGATGTTGTCTACTTTATGCTTATGTCCTATCCCATTCCTGTGGCTAAATTTAGAGGTGTTATACTCATTACTCTGATGGAAGAAATGTCAAGGAAGCACAGCATTCAAGCAAGGATATGGATGTTTCTAGCAGCTTTTATTCATGTTTACTGGGAGAAGTTGGAGCACAAGGAAGAGTGTAAGCTTACATTTTGGTCAGAAAAGGGGGAGTAATTCTGGGCCTCAGGAATTGTGGTTGTTAATGCATTACAGTCACCAAAGAGATTCTAAAAAATTACACAGACACAGTAGAGAAGTAGCTTAAGGTCATTTCAGGAATTGGCCAGATTCACAAATCATGTTCACAAGGTATGAATATATAAATTCCACTGAGAAGAGAAACTACTAGGAAGTTTGTTCTCCATGCTCACTCAGCCACACAAAACTGGCCCCTTCCATGGTCCTCAGAGGCTTGGCTACTGCTTGAGATGGGGGCAGACAGTGGCTTCAAGCATGTGGTGCTGGTTCTGTAGGAATGCAGGATCCTGGAGTTAGATGGTCATAAAGGCTTCCACAAGATTGCAAATGTCGGCCTGGAAGGTCAAAGTGTAACAAAGTGAGAATTCATGTAAGTAGACCCTGAGAGGGTCGTGTGTGTAGTTGTAGAAGTAAGTTGAAGCTTCAGTAGTGACCCCTGGGACTAAGAGATGCTGGCAATGTGGACTATATGTCAGGAGATTTCTGGCTAAGGATACAGTTAGCCTATGTGAGAGGACATGGGTCAGGGCTGCCCAAGTCCTTTGGAGCCCACTGTCCACAACATGTGCCCAGATGCTGAGCATGGGGAAAGAGGACTTGTTAGCCCAACTACATTTAGGTTTTGATCATAGCCAGCTTTACTTTCTGTGTGCCTATTTTTCCCTTTGGAATGGAAATACCTACTCTGTGCCACTGTACCTTAGTTATACATGAGTTGATTTTGATTCCTACAAGGTCTGAAAACCAAAAGTCTAATTTGAGTCCCAGAAGAGACTCTGAACTTGCAGTTTGGAGCAGTGCTAAAACTATTTAGATTTGGGCATCTACTGTAAATATACTGCACACATTTTCCAGGGTGAGATGTTAATAGCTTTGGGGGATCATGGGTGGCATGTAAAATTTTGGAGTTCAGTGTATCTCAAAAGCTGAAGTGAGTCAATGTGGGAATAATCAGAGGTGAAATGATCACATTATGAGTTTGGATTTATTCATGGATTATGGCACCATTGGGTGGATTCATAATTTGGAAGAAGTGCTGCATTGGTTGGTAAATGGAGAATGTGCGTGTCTGGAAGAAGGAGGTCCCTGCGGGCATGTACTTGGAGTTTATATTTTGCCACTTGGTCCTCCTTTCTTTCTGCTTCATAGAAGCTATGGGTTTAGAGGCTTCTTGCAAACTACCCTTCTTCCATGATAGTTTTTCTCACATCACGACCAGAGCAATGGAGCTGGCTTCCTATAAGCTGAGACCTCTGAAACTCAAACTTTGTGCATCAACATGGGTCAGAGCAGAGCAGACAGCCTAACATAGACAAGGAGATCTCTGAGAAATGTTGTCCTTGGCAACAGCAAGAATACACCTATCTACAACCATGCAGCAAACTCAATGCAAACTCAATGCAAAGTGGATCACAGCCAGTGCAATATGGCCAGAAAAACAAGTGACAAGGCCCAAAGGAGCTTAAAAAGAGAATACAAAATTTTTGTTTCAGATGATATAATTTATGGGTTTAGAAATTTAAAGGAGTCCAAATTGTCAGAATTAGTAAATAAATATTGCAAGAATAATATACAACAAATAATAAAATTCAATATGTCTTGGTGTATCAGAAACAAAATATGCAGAACAAAAATACTAAATTGATGTATTTTCTGATAGCATCAAATAAACAAATACCTAGAAATTAATGTAATGAAAGATGTATATGACCTTTATGATAGTGCAACACAAAGCACAGGTGGTAAAATGTTAACTGTTTATGAGATAAAATTTTTATGGAAATCTCAACATTACCACATTTTATTTTCTTTCATGAACACATTAGATTAGAAATACAAAAACCCAAACCAAAGCGGGTCCTTCACAGACAGTTTGAAAATAATTATGATTTTTTTTTTTAGAAAAGTCCTACTTACAAAAGGAAACATCCATATTTGTTAATATAAAAATGACAGTTTTTCTTTTATTAATAAATAGATTTAATGTAATTTAAATTAAAATTCCAAGAGCATATTTGAGTGTGTAGAAATTCAGACCTGAGTCTGAAGGTCATGTGGAATTGCAGACCCCAGGGAAGAGCCTAGGCAGGGGGAAGCCGCAGCGGCCTCCCTGCACCACGGAGGCGCAGCTCTTTATCAAAGGCTGTACAGGACATGGCTGCCACCTTGGACAGATGCAGTAGGACCACACTGAGCTTCCCCGGACAAGCCCACACCTGTGCAACCACCTGACTACAGCAAAAGACACACCGCACCCGCAGAGTGGGAGCAAACGGCATGGTCTCGTAGCAGCCCTAAGTGGCTCCTGTGGTGTGTCCCTCCACATGCAAATGGCAGCCAAAGCGGGATGTTAGCATTAATATCCCAGGTTAACAATGCACTGGTACCCAGAACCTAGAAGGACATCTTCATGGGCTCTGAGTAACTAAAACCTTATACTTGGTGCTAAAATCGTGAAGCATGAAGGACAGAGAAGAGCCGGGTCTTACCACTTCCTGGCTAAGAGCATCCATTCCCAAGAAGACACAGTCATGCAGTGGAAGACACACACACAGTGAGGCAGGAAAGAGTGGAATCCACGTGGCACATGTGCCCAGGTCCTAGGTGGAGTGTGTGCGAGTCAGTCAGAGGTGCAGGTGGCTCAGAACGCCCTCGACCTGGGACCCTTCATGAAAGTCAACATCCAAATGGTCGAAAACTCACACGGGGGTCTGCTGCACTCCGTTGGTCATCAGAGGGATGAAATGACGCCATCATTCAAAGCCAGTGCATGCCCACCAGGAGGTCCAAATGTGAATGATGGGCAGGAGCAAGCCTTGACCTAGCCGCGGAGTGGTGAGCGTGTACTAGGAACAGCCTGTTTGGGAGAATCTTTGCTGAAGTTCTCCACAGATCAACAAGCCCACATCTTACACAAGCAATTTCATCCCTCCGTTGGCACCTCAAAGACGTGCACACGTAGATTCTTCAAAAGACACATCAAAAGCTTGTACCAGCATTATTCACTATGTTGGAGCTAGAAATATCCCAGATGTCCATGAATAATGGAAAGGAAACATCACGCTTCGTGTATTGCACAATGAAGTGCTCGGAGCAGTAGAGCCCTCACCTACGATGCCCGAAGCACCGCAGCTGCATGCTGGGGTGAAACCTCAGGGCACGAAGGACAGAGGCGGAGTGGGCAGCAGTGGGCTTCCCCAGGATGCAGGGACCCGCATCGTCCTGACCTCAGTGCTGACTCCTGCAGGAGGGCGTCCAACTGGTGGAGGGTCATGCAGCAGTGCATCTAGGTTCCACTCCCCCTTCTGTGTGGGTGCCAGACTTCAAAAGTTCATGGACAAGTTAAACTCTCTTTATGTCGGAAAGCATCTCCTAAATTCAGAAGATAACTAGGCATCTTTACCAAACAATAATGTTTATTAAACAACAACAACAAAAAAACCTAGAAATACCCAGAAAAAAAAATGAATCTAAGGTGGAGCAGCTTAGAAACAGTCCCTTGAAGTAGGAAAAAAATGAGATATAAAAGTCAGCTGCCAACACTTCTGTTCAGTGTTATATTGAAAATACCAACCAGCACAAAAACAATGAAAAACAATAAAAAAAATAGAGATGCAGGATTTCAATGGATATGCTAAAATTATCATTATTGGTAGAGTCAATAATTGTTTATAAAAAACTCAATACATGGAAGAACTTTTAGAAATGATAGAAGGGTTTAGCAAGGAACATTAGATAAAAATTCAAGAAATCTGAGTTGAAAGATTCAAGCATTGATATTTGTTTATTAGTGGTCATCAACGTGCCCCACTCATATAAGATGTTAGCAATAAGGAAAGCTATGTTAAAATCACAATTTTTCTATAAATTTTAAAACTGCTGGGGCTGGGGATGTGGCTCAAGTGGTAGTGCGCTCGCCTGGAATGCATGCAGCACCACATACAAACAAAGATGTTGTGCCCGCCGATAACTAAAAAATAAATAATAAAATTCTCCCTCTCTCTACCTCTCTCTCTTTAAAAAAAAAACTGCTTTCAAATAAAGGCTTATTTTTTAAAATGCCATCTTTGTGAATAAGAAGCTCTACCAGCATAAAGCTGTCAATCATTCCTAGTGTGATATGATCTTTAGATTCAAATCACTTTCCCCAAATACCTAAAAAGGATATTAATAGAACTTTAAGATGATTCTAAGATTCATACAGAAAAGTAAAGGTATAGGAAATCCAGGATGATTCTGAATGAGATGGACGAGGAAAGGAAACAGACTTTCACAGAAAGTCCTAATATTCTGGTAAGGGGTCACGGGGGTGGGGGGGGAGGGAACATAAGATATGGATCCCAGAAGCAAACTCATGATATAAATGAAGCTTCAGATTATGATAGGAGCACCTTAATAAATAGGAGAAAATGGGGCTGTTGGTAAGCGGAATGGACAATAAAATGAACCCCTACCTCACTCCATAGACACAACCAGCTCCAAATGTATTATTTAATGATGGCAAAAACAAAACTGCCAATCTTCTCATGGAAAAAAAATAACTGAGTATCTTTTAGAATTCAGAATAGGGAAAGATTTATTCAATGCACTAATAAAAACTAGATATGAATAAATTAGTGTATTTAATTTGTTTTTATTTAAATGTTGTATACAGGCAAACGCATACAGGGCCAGAAGATGTAGAAGAGACCTCAGCCTTGTTAGTAAATGGGTCCCTTTCTACACACATTTGATTGACAAGTTTGCTAAATAACAACTGGAGGATGGGAGTGCCCAGGGTGCTCTTTGTTTCGGGTGGGGGAGAAAATTGTGGATCCCCCGTGAGAGCTGCTAGCATTAGCTTTTGGAGGTGACTATTCAGACGCTCTCTGGCCCTCAGGTCTGTGTGCACATTCCAGGAGGGGCTCACAGGCCTACAGCAGCCGTGGTGTCCAGGGGTGTCGTTTGAGTCCCCAGCTTGCCCTGTGAAGCCCAGGACGCTCTGCCTCTACCTCAGTTCTTCATATTGTCCTGCAGGGTCTCACCCTTGGAGACCTCTGGGGGTCCAGGCGTGCTCCTGTTCGTGATCCAAATACAGCACTTCTGTTCTGCTGGGCTGACATTCCAGGGTCCTGGTCCAAATGACAAAATGCAGGTTGAGCTACTTGTACCTGCAGCGCAGGACATAGGGCCTGCTCACGGGGTGAAGGCTAAGGTCACACACAGGCAGGGTCTTCCTGACTGGGTGGGCTCCTCCTGGCCACCATGTGGCTAAAGGTTTTCACACAACTCGGGACACAAAGGACACTGGTAAAATGAGAGCAGGCAATGGCAGGGTCCCCATTGACAAGGGACCAAAACAAGGACACAAAAGAACTGGAGGTGCCAGGCCCTGATGGGAGGCCCAGTCCTTGAAAATCACCTCAGAATGTGGAAGGGGTGCAGGGTGGTCTGAGAGGGAGGAGAGGTGGAGTAGAATCCAGAAGCACCATGTATCTCCCCACGTTGATCGTCCTCCATCAGGGAGGCTTTTGACCAATGGAAACATTTGCACAGCAATGAACGCGCGAGTTAATCCTGGAACCAATGAAGACTGCTGCTCCTGAGGACTGCGTTTTATAGAAGTCGGTGCCTCGTGATGTTGGTCTCACCGTGGGCAGCGTTCTTTGTAAAGTAGGATCCTCACGTCCATTTTCCTCCCAACAATTCGTAAGACACAGCGTGTACTTGATTTCTATACCTGTAAGCATTTGTGTTTCAGTTGAGGGGCATCTATATTTATCAGTTTCATTAGAAATATATGATTGAGTTGCATGTTTTTTTATCAGATTGTTGACCCTTCAAACTGAACGTCTGCCGTTGGGCCTTCCTTAAAGTAAGCAGGTTGACCCTCCGTGTCGGCAGGGTCTGTCCAGGATGCCCACCACCTAAGCCGGGACCCTTACCACCTCAAGTGTGCCGCTCACAGCCTGCGCACACCCTCCCAGGGAGTGTCAGTCACCTGGACGACGTACGTACTCAGCAAGCGTCCGTGCGAAATAGGAAGTTGTCACAGGGCACTGTCACATGGCACTGCCACAGCGACTAGGCAGTTTGCACATGTTCAGGACAGACTTTTTTTTTTCTCAAATGATTTGGACCCTGAGTTGGTTGTCTCAACAGGAAGGACCCACAGCACTCTGTATCCTCAGGGTTGTCACTGCCATCTTCCCGGTGTCCCCCTGTAGCCACCTGGCCTGTGGCTGAGCCTTCCCCAGGCCAGTACACTTGCCTTGGCCTCCTCCATGCCTGGCATGTGTCCTCCTCCAGATCTCCAGCTTCACTCCCAGAGCCATGGCACTGTGTCTCGGGGAAGCCCTGGTGACACCCCTAAGATTCCATCCCTCCCTCGGTGCCCGCCCCCTGTTGCATTTGCCTTAACAGAACCGTCCACTGACCTAAGAGCTCATCTCTATTACTCCTTTCCTGCCTTCCTCATAGACCAAGCTCCATAAGGTCAGGGAACCATTAGGTCAGGGTGGCTCCCTCCTGCCCTCGGTGCCAGAACAGGATCCACACCAAAAGAAACAAGCAAGAATCCTTCACTAAAGGAACCCGAACTACCACAGAATAGTCCAGGGCCGTGGGGAGGAGAGGCACCATGAGTGGAAGAGCCAGGAGCTCAAGCCCCGGAGGAGGGCGAGCAGCAGGGTGCACCAGCCCAGGAGCAGCAGGATGCCTGGAAGGGGTCAGAGGAGGTTGCAGCCTTGCTCCAGGCACCACAGAGCCTGGGCCCTGCAGAGTCCAGGAGAAACTGAAAATCTACCACCTGACACTGCAGACTAGGGAAGTCCTCTATAAAGACTTGGCAAGGAAAGAGCAAGACCAGGAAACCTGTGTCCTCATTAGTGAAAAAGCAAGAGGTGCCCACCCCTGACCTTGAGCAGACATGCGGTGTGGTGGGTGAAGGATACCCTTGAGATGTCCTGTCCTGCGGGCTGCAGGAGAAGGTGCGGCATCAGACCTCTACCTGGCCCGGGGTGCGGGCGGCGTAGGCACAGAAAGGAGATGAAGATCTTGAGACATTGTCAAAGATAGCAGTGACTGCCGCGAAGGCTGATTTACACAGCCACAGAGCAAACCGTAAAAGAAAAGGACTCTTCATGGAGTCGTCATAAAAGTGCCGAGTGCAAGCCGCAATCGAACTTACCAGTCACGGGGCTGATGTCCATAATGCGGAATGAAAACATCTTCTCAATAATCATAGTTAACAGCAGCCCACAGGCAAATAGGTGGGTGAGCATTTCACAGAATGCAGCACAGGAAACTCCCGCTTGTGTTAATGACCTGCCCTAAGAATGAAGAGCAGAATTCATGCTTGGAGCCAAGGAGAGTGAGGGATTTTTTTTTTAAAATTCTGACATTTATAGACAAATATGTGAAGCAATTGGACTGCTTAAATATTATTTCTTACAAACATTCTGATAGTGAAAAATGATTTGACTTCATCTGTAAAAACTGAATATATTCATAACCTATGACCCAGCAAATCCATTTCTAACTGTGTGCCTTTAAACAATGACAAAAATCAAACACCTGAGATCTGTGTAAACAGCAGGGACACATGTGCAGGATGCTCCCAGCCTGGCATCTACAACAGGGCAGGGCAGGGCCAGGAGGACAGCCCTTGGTGAGCGAGTCCTCGCCAGGCAGCAGGGACGAGGCGTGGGGCACAGCCCCTCCACCTGACCACCATTCCACCTTCACACTGAGCGACAAAGCCAATGGCAGAGGTGACAGGGGCTGGTGCCTTTGAATAAAGCACAGACAGCCAGTCTGCTGCATGAAGATACAGGCTGACTCAGTAAAGTGGGAAGGGCCAGAGGGGATCCACCAGGTCAGGCCGCCCTGCAGAAGGCAGAAAGAAGCCTCTTAGAAGGTCCCTATGAAGGAGGGAGACCAAGCCCTGGGTCACCACCAGCACTTGACATTTATCATATGTCACATACCGTATGTCATTTGGGGAGGTCAATAAATCCTATTTAAACAGTATAGAAAGGTATTGTTATGGTTTAGATGCAAGTGTCCCCCAAACTCACATGAGACCCTGCAAGAAAGTTCAGAAGTGAAATGATCAGATTATGAGTCTTAATCTAATCAGTCTCCTTCTCCGTAAAACAGATAACACAAAAAAATGTATATGCTGCTTGTATGAGGAGCATACTACCATACAGGTGTGTGAGAACACACCAGAATTGAAATGCCCAACGACACCTGAAGAAGAACATTAAACTGATTGCTTTCTTTCCCTCCCCTCTCCCTCCCTCCTTCCCTCTCTCTCCCTCCCTCTCTCTCCCTCCCCCATCTCTCCTCCTCCTCCCTCTTTCTCCTCCTGGTGCCCTGTTCCCAGCTGCTCTCCTCCTCCTCCAAACTCTCCTGCAGTAATGCTCTGCTTCCCACCAGGTCCCAAAGAATAGAGTCCTCCATCTAAGAACTAAGACCTCTTAAACTGTGACCCCCAAATAAATTTTTCCTCCTCTAAAGTTGTTCTTTCCAGGTCTTTTGGTCACAGCAGCAAAAAGGCTAAAACAGATAACACGAAAACCACATGCTACTTACACGAGTAACATAATACCATACAGGTGTGTGAGAACCAACTGGAATTGAAATGCCCAACGTTACCTGAAGATGAACAATAAACTGTGCTAAGAAACCCCTCTCCCAGAGCTTGGGACAAGGGGGAGATCCTGAGCAGCCTTCGGGGGGCAGCTTGTGTGCACCAGATGTCACACTTCCCTGAGGGATGAGGGTGCAGAGATCTTAACGTGTGCTACCCTCCTCTCCGGGCCCCCTGAGTGTGTGAGAGGCTCCTGAACTAGCAAATCCACCCACAGGACACGGGTTATGGAAGGCCATGGAGAGGTTCACATCACTTCCTGAGTGCCCAGAAGGCAGTCCAAGGCCAGCCACTCCCTAGAGCAGGGTGGGATTACAAATGGATCAGTCCATCCAGGGCACAAGCAATGCAGGAGGGAAATGGACAGTGGTGCACATGGGAGATGAGCAGGTGAAACAGCATCCTTTCCAACCTGGGGAGGGGATGGAAGGTGGATGAACCTCAGTGCTGCTGTCTGTGAAATGCCAGGGCCCCGCTCTTTACATCAGCACAGCTCTCCAGACCAGTGAGGACCCAGGCCAGCAGGCGAGGAGGAGGCATGGCCAGAGCCCCATGGCAGCTCTGTCCTTTCCTGCCTCCCCCTCCCCCAGCTCTCCCCCGGCTGCTGACACAGGGTGCAGGCTCACAGGTACCTCCTTGGAGGGTCCCCTCCTTGTGGAGCCCAGCAGCACCTGGGAGGGACCCACAGTTGGACATGCTAAGAGGAAAGTGCATCTACTTGCTGTTGGTGGGGCCAAAACTGTGGTTGTGGTTTAGATGAGGTGTCCTCCAGAAGCTCAGGTGTGAGACACACAGGAAGGTCTGCAGGAGTGGTGACTGGGCCACACCTTGACCTAGTCAGTGACTTGGTCCCTGATGGGATTACCTGGGTGGTCACTGGAGGCAGGTGGGTGTGGCTGGAGGACATGGCTCACCTGCACAGTGGAGTCTCTCTCAGCTTCCTGATCACCGTGTGAGCTGCTTCCCTCCGCCACACTCTTCCGCCATGATGTTCTGCCTCACCTGCAGCCCAGAGGAGCGGAGCTGGTCTCTGTGGACAAAGACCTCTGAAACTGTGAGCCCTCCTCTAAAATTGTTCTGGTCGGGTCCTTCAGTCACAGCCGCAAGACACTGACTAACACAATTTGCCCTTGGAGCCCCTGCGGGGCCAGCAGGACCTGGGAGTCCCAAGCCACGTCCCTGCTGCCTGGCATCCCCTGCTCTGTCCTGGTCCCTCATGCTCTGACTCCAGTTTCAGCCCCCCAGGGAGTGCACACCCATATCCAGCTCTGCTCGGGTTGATGTGGCTCCCTACAGGTCACAGGGGAAAGCAGGGGAGCTGTGTGCAGTGACCTCAGAGCAGGAAGACTTTCCAAGATGGATATCACAACCAAGGAGAAAAGGCAGACAGTGACTCCTAAACAGCAGGACCTAAGTCAGCAGCAAACATGAGGCACCACATGTCTACATGGGTCATGTGCCTACAGATAGAAGAACGTTTGTCCCAAGAAATGGATTTTCTTGAATTGAAAGATAGTACGAAATCATTAAGAAAAGCGGGACCGCCCAAGAGAAAGGCAGTGGAAGGGCTTGAAGGAAGAGCACCCATAAAACAGGAACGAACCAAGGAAAGGCTCCCAGTCCCCTGCGAAGACCATGGAAAGGAAGAGTGTCATCAGGCCCAGGCCATGACTAGAGTAGGACCTGCTGAGCGAATGAGAACGGCATGTGGTGTACGGGTGAAATGCCAGGCAGTCATGATTTTTGTTTGTTTGTTTGTTTTTGCATCAGAGCGTGAACCCAGGGCGCTTAATCCCTGAGCACATCCCCGGCTCCTTTCTATATACATGTATTTTATTTTGAGACACTCTTGCTAAGTTGCTTAACCCCCCACTGAGTTGCTCAGGCTGGCCTCAAACTTGCAATCCTCCTGCCTCAGCCTCCCAAGCCACTGGGATTACAGGTGTGTGCCAATGTACCTGGCTGCAGTTTAACTTTTTAAAGAGCACCATATTTATTGGAAGGGAAGTAATCTCCAGGAAGTTTCAATTGTATGTATTTGTATGTATACAAATAATAGAATGTATTTATGGGGTACAATGTGATATTTTGATATTTGTAAATTGTGTGATGATGAAATCAGAATAATCAGCATATCCATTGCTTTAAATATCAATTATCAATTTTGTGGTTCACGATTCTCTCTTCCAGCTCTTTTTTTTAACTTTTTATTTGTTTTACTTCGTTACACATTTCAGTACAATGACATATACCCCATCTCATTCAAATGTGTGATAATTTCTCATTTTTCTGAGTATACAGGTTGCAGAATCACATTGGTCCTGCAGTCACGCATATACACACAGTCATGATGATGTCGGTTTCATTCTATGTCCTTCCTATCCCCCCATCCGCTCCTCCAGCTCTGTGGACACATGCATCACATACAGTCCCTGGCTGTGGGGTGGACTTGGCAACCTCCTCCTCCTGCCCCAGTGGCTTTGCGCCCATTCCCTGGGTTCTCTTCGCCCTCCTCCTGGACCTCTTTTATGACCCACCGGCCCCACTTCTGGGCACATGTATCCAAACAAACAGATTCGGGCCCCAGGGACCCCTGCATGCCCCCGTTCACTGCAGCACTGGTCACAACAGCCAGATAGGGAATCCACCCAAGGGCCTGTGGACAGACAGCAGATCAAGGAAATGGGCATGTGGACACAGTGGAACCCTGCCCTCCTGGGAACATGAAGCTGCTGTCACCTGCAGTCCCATGTGGAGACCACGGGATTGAGTGAAGTGGGACGGCAGGCACCGGAAGAGCTCGGCTTCCACAGGGTCCTCTGCCTGGGAGGGCTTATGGGACCATGTCCTCTCTCCCCGCAGAGGCAGGCGGCCTCGGCTGCACCACGCTGGGGGTCCTTTATCCACTGCCCACTCAGTCTCCCCAGGTCCCCCCAGGTCCCCTCTCTCCCTTCTTCTCTACGGATCCTGTGAACTGCTGTCCCCTGCCCAACCTCCTCTGATGAGACAATGACACATTCTGAGAGCAATGACTGTCACCAGGCTCTCAAATGTGGTTTACTGCCACCATCCTCATCTCCCCTGAGGACAGGGTCCCCAGCCCACTGCACACATAAGGCAACGAAGCCCAAAGCCACTGGCCTGAACACAGGCTAACTGGTCCCAGCCAGGTCTTCCTGGGGCTCAGCGTGGAGCCAGGCCACAGAGATGGCCCCTCAGACTGGGGTCAGCAGCACCCTGGGCCATGAGGACCTTTCCACCTCCAGCCTGTGGGGCAGGTGGCCACTGCCACATTTTTGTAGTCAGTCCCCACCATGGTTCCAGGCCGGGAGGTGTCTCAGAGCTGACCCAAAAACAAACACCCGCAGCTGAAGGGGCTGAGCAGGGAGTGGCAAGTTCAAGGCCAGACAGGACAGGGGAGGGAGAGGCAACTCAGTGAGGTCCTGAGCAATCAGTGGGACTCTGTCTCAATAAAAAATAAAAAGGGCTGGGGACGTGGTCAGTGGTTAAACCCCCCAAAAAAAGACCACATTGTAGTGTGAGGAGAACCCACAGCCCAGAGAAAAGCAAGGACCGGGCCAGGTGGCCAGGGTCTCTCATTTACCCAGAAAAGGGTGGACGTGGGCAGGGATGGACAGAACCTGCCTCTCAGAGGGAAGAGGTTGGCAGGGAAGGCAAGGGTCAGGTGCTGACAGAGCAGGCCTGCATGGCTCACTGTCCCCTCTGCCCCACCTTTGGCTTGCTGGCCATGGACTGGAGAGAGCGAGTGGGCAGTGGGGACAGCAGTCAAGGCTGCATGGCCACCCCAGGAGCTGCCCTTGGCTCTGGGTGTTTCCATGAAGGTTCAGACCAGGGAAGCCATAGTGTCCAGTGACCAGGGCACACAACCCCAGAACAATCCATCTGGTTGTCCAAGGTCCCCACATGCGTCACACACACTCTTGTCCAGGTGTCCGCATTCCCTCCTGGCTATAGGGATGGGGAGGTCCATGGTGGGACATTGGCCAGTTGACCCTTCAATGAGTTTATGGCCCAAGATGGGGCTGAAGTGTCAAAGACGATGGGTTTCCCATGCTCAGGCAGCCATGCATCTCGGGAGACCTGACGTTCACCCTTAGTGGACAGAGGTAGGGTCTGGGCACATGGGACAGGACAGGGGAGGGAGACCAGACCTTTGGGCAGGGAGGGTCTCCTAGAGGCTGAGGCTGCAGCTGGGAAGAGCTCAGCTTAGGTGACTGGGGGAGGTGGGAGGAGGGGCTAGTCCTGCTCCTCAGCCCCTTGGACTTCTCCTAGTGGCAGGCCAGCTGCCCCACGGAGCCAGGTGCCTATGACCCAAGGCTCCCCCGGAGCCTGCACACCAAGCTTCATGAGCGAGGCCCTCTCCACAGCTGTCTTGAGCCAGCTCCTGCCAACAGAGCCACAGCGGGGGCTTTGGGGGCCTTCGTCCCCCGTCAGCAGTGGACCTGGCCATCGGCACAGGCCTGGCTTACAAGGGAGTTGTTTTCCCGACAGCCTCGCCAACCTGAACCATCAGGTTGAGAGCTCCTGAAAGGCAGTCGGGGCCTTGCACCAGCCTGAGGCAGGGGCGAAGTCTGGACCTCCTCGGAGGCTGCATCTTAGCTTCAGCAGGGCTGATGGGCAGCTGAGGGGACCTGGGAATCCATTTCCCTGTTGTGCTCATAAGGCTTGATAAGGCTGTACCCAGAGCAGGGAGCCCACCTGCCCCTTGCCCCCAGCTCTGCTGGCACCAAGGCAGGTAGCAGCTGCGGGTGGGCGCTCAGGGCTCCCTGGCTGCCTTCTGGGAGAGGGCTCTGACTGGAGAGCAGACTTCCTCCCCTGGACAGCAGTGGCCACCTGTAAAGTCAACGGCCTGAATTTTCAACCAAGCATCTTCCATCTGTCCCAGCATGCTGGCACGTCCAAGTTGGTCAGCTTTCAGAGTAAATGTGTGTCTGCCAGGACGGCTCCTCGTCATGCTGGCAGGACTAAACTGAGGATGCTTGTCCAACATGCTTTGAAGTCTGGGGTCTGCACAAAACCTTCCCTCAGGTCATCCTCCCCCAGACCACTGGTGGAAGGTGGCTCCTGGCCAGTGTCTGGCTCTGTCCTTGGCGGTCTCCTTTCCAGGCAGGTGTACTCTGGAATTGTCATGGCGGCTGACAGAGCTGCCTGGGAGGACAGCCTGCTCCAGCTCGGGCCGCCTCTTGCCTCGCTGCGTTCACCTGAAACCCGTCCAAGCTGCGCTCAGGAATGGCAAAGGAAGGCCGAGGTTGGACCTTGCTCAAGCCCACTGCAGTGACAGGACTTACCCTGGCCCATGCGGGCCCAGGCTTGCCAGAGCCAGCAGCTGCTCCACATCATGATGCATGGCCTGCTCCCATGCACCCTGCGCCCACTGGCTGCACCCAGGAAAGCCCAGGAGTCGCCGGCCAGCTACATGTACTCTGCCTCCGCCCTCCTAGAGGAGACCCTTGGTGGCAAAGCTGTGGCCAGGTCTGGCATCAGGGGAGGGGCCTCACAGCTGCTCCCAGGTCCCCTCACCTCTGCTGAGCTGGCAGTTCTGGGAGCCACCAAGGACGGGGTGGGGACACAGGCGGGGGCTCATGCCTGCCCCATGAGCCAGCTGCTCTCACACTGGTGTGAGGACCCTCTCTCAGGGTGAGCATAGCATCATCAGGGAGGTCCTGCCTGCAGACAGGGTGACAGTCTCGGTCACAACAGGGTGTTTCAGGGTCAGGCTCCAGGCCCTCCTGGCCCCTGGGACCCCTCTTGGTCATCTCATCCTCAGTAGCCACTCCTACAGGTGACACCTGAGGATGGGGACCACCCATCTGTTCAGGCACAAAGCCCAGGAGGAGGGAGGCCCTCAGTGTGCAGCAGATGGACAGAGAAGCAGCCCCAGTGTTTCCGCCAGTTTGTCACCACTGTGACCACCCAGTCTGGAGCTAGTGGCAGGATGGCCTCAGGCCGCCAGGATGCGGGCACGCCCCTGGCCTCTGCGGAGCTGCCCGACATGCCTGTTCACCTAGATGCTTCTCCTGGAAGAAGGTTCGTCCCATACTCTCCCGTGTCTGCGGAGGCTGATCTGTCACAGCATCAGGTTGTGGGACACCGCTGGATACTTTGTAGACAAGGCCCTTTCTGGACACTCGGCCTCCTTTCCCAGGCGCTGGCCCTGGGCACAACTTGGGCTCTATCCATGGGGAGCTTAACACTGTCCTCCCCTGGGCAGCTTGGCATAGCTGGCATCGTGCCTCCGTTTGTCCCCACTCAGAGCCTGTCAGGTGACCAAGGGCGGACAGACATTGCTCACTTGGTCTCCGGCCAGCACAACGGGCCTGGATTCTTCTGTGACTTTCCTGATGGTGCAGGATGGTCCTCCTGGGGCTCCCATGGCTGGAGAAGGACAGGCAGCATGGAGGCCATGCTTGGCTATGTGCACAGTGGAAGGGCCTGCAAAGCTCTGCCCCTGGAGCCCGCAGGTCTTTGTGACCCAACCATATGGCCCCTGGCTCAGCTCCAGATGCTGGGGATGGGCTTAGGGGTGGTAAGGGGGGAACCACAGCTGGTGGCTGCAAACCTCACCTAATGGCCCCGCATCTCCTGGGCGTCGTTTAACCTCCAACCTGCTAGGCAGGGCTTTCAGGCCGGCACCGGGGACCTTACCCTGCTCTCAACAAGGCTCTCTTGGGGCAGAGACAGGTGCAGAGAGACCCCTCACCCCAAATCACACTGAGGGTTGTGCTCAGCAAGCTTTCCCAGCCGCCCCCCTGCAGGAGAGGAGTGGGCTGTCCTTAGAAAGCGCTCCGTCCAGGCGTGGTGGTGCCTGCCTGCAGTCCCAGTGTTTCAGCCAGTTTGTCACCACTGTGAACAAAAGGCCTGACAAGAACGATTTCAAGAAGAAAAGGTTTATTTGGATCTCAGGGATTCAGAGGTCCCAGCCCACCACTGCCTACCCCATTGTCTGGACCCTAGGTGAGGCCCAGCATCATGTAGAAGGGCATGGTTAAGGAAGGCCGCTCAGGACCCGGCAATGGGAAAGCAGAGAGAGACTAAGGTCAGCTCAGAAAATAAGACCCTTAGCCGCTGCCCATGACCAGCTCCTCCAGGCCACCCTGCCATGTCACCACCCAGTTAATCCCCAGCAGCGAGCAAAGCACTGATTGTTGAAGGCTCTCGTAGTAGCCAGTCCCTTCACCTCTGAGCCTGCGTGCCCTGCCCCACACAAGAGCTTTGGGTCACCTCACATCCCCACCTTAACACCCACTTACTCAGGAAGCTGAGGCGGGAGGATCCTTCCAGCTAGGAGTTCAAGGCCAGCCTGGGCAACACAGCAAGACCCCATTTAGAAGGTGCTCCAGCCAAGGGTCAGCTTGGGCAGCAAGGCCTTGCCCTGCACACGGAGCCTCCTGAGTGAACACTGCAAGTTCAGAGGAGCAGACGCAGGACCAAAGACCCTGCTCCCTTGGATTTGCCCAGCATCTTCCTGGTTACTTGGTTATGAAAGGCCTCCACTCCCGGGCCCACTCAAACCATCATGCACTTAATCCTCTGAGCCCCTGTTACCCATTTTCCTTTGTTTATAGGCAAAATAATCTTGGTTTTTTCTTCAGGGGAAATAATGTATCTAACAAAGAATGCACCCTTACAGGTAGGGGTGGCGAGCAACATAATTCTGTCCAACAAGATGTCCATATATTTCTTCTGAGCTCTTGAATGATTTGATTTCCTGATATTAATGCCAATGTTTCTTCTGTCATACTGTTGGGCAAATGGGTGTGAACCCTGTAGCAACAGCAGCCATTTGTGGGCAAGGAAGGAAAGACCCAGAAAGCTAAAGACCTTGACTTTGGGCCATTGCACCAGTTAGCAAGTTGGATTTCTCCTTAAATAATATTAAATCAACCTCTATATTGTTTAAGACATCATTTTATGAGAGCCTGTTATTGACAACTGAGAGCAATTTCTAACTAGTTCCCACAGAACACATCCCTGAGACCATCTAATGTGAGCCTCTCCTGTTTGCGTCTGACTTCAGAAGTGAGCATATTCTCCATTTCACAAATGAAGCAGTCATGGTCAGGAGGGTTGTCAGCGCGTCCCAGGGTCACACTGTTCATAAGCGGCAAAGCCGGGACTAAGCCGATCTCATCTGGCTGTGCATGCTGTGACTGGGACCTGAAGGGAGGAATTTGGAAATGCAGAAGAAAAACAGATTAGTGTTAATAGGTGGAAAACAAGCTGCTCAGAGCTCTGCTTGTTCTGACCTGTGTTTGGCTGGCTGGTGGCGGGCACTGTCCATGCTGGAGTCGGGAGGGAGCCCCGTGGCTGCTAACAACACCATCCTGATTCCCTGGGAAGCCGCTCTGGCAGGTGCTCTCATGGCCTGGCACCATCTGGAGGAAGCGGACACTGATGTGCAGGGCAGGGCAGGGCAGCTGGCTAGGGGAGCAGCCATGGCAGAGGAGGAAGAGCCCAGGCCTGTCGGGGGCGGTGCAGTGAGGGTCCTTGCCCCCAGGGCTCTGAGTAACCTGCTGTTACTTGACATTCTGCATCTGTTCAGCTGCCCCGTCTCTGCCAGGGCTGGTGGACACGGCTTCTGGGAGTGCCCTGTCCCTGACCAGAGGATGAGAATGGGATGGTTCTGCCTGCATGTGGTGCCAGGTGCCTGGCCCACTGTCCTGCTGCTTCAGGGGTCCTGGTGTGTGGCAGATGGATGGGTTGGTGGCAAAGGCAGGATGAGGATGATGGCTTGGTTCCTGCTCTGTAACCATCCTGTGGCCTTGCTGTGAGTTCCACAGGTGATGCCTGTGCTCACTGGCCAGCTCTGGGTGTGGAAGGGAGTGATGGTCCTGTTTCCAACAGAGACAAAAGGGGGGTGCAGCTGACACTGGGCCCAGGGCTCCAGGCCCCCTGCAGTGGTCACAACCCAAGTGGACAGGAGAGAAGGTGAAGGAGGGAGGATATGGGGGCTGGGTGAGGGTGAGGGGCAGGGGAGGGACAGAGAGGTGAGGGCAGGGGAGGAGATGGGACAGGAGGAGGCTGGACCAGGAGCTGGGTCAGTGGGGGAGAAGGGTTGGGAGAGGAAAAGGCGGGGACGAGTGGCCCAGTGTGGAGGAACCACAGGCCTGGGAGCCACACACGGCCTCTCTGCTTGCTGGCGTCACAGGCCCCATGGGTAATGAAGAGGCTGTGGACACCATTGAGAGGGACAGGCCTGCTCAGAGCTTGGCACATAGACCAGGTGCTGCAGCCCCGGGCACCAGGGTCGTGGTCGGCCATCAGGAAGGCTGAAGGTCTGTGGGGGTGCCTCCTTCAGGCACCTCCACCCCAAACAGCAACTGCCCCACCTGGCCCTGGGGTCTGCAGGGTGGTGGGCTTTCCTCAGAGAGAAGGGGTCCCCTCCAGGCCAAATTCAGCCCCAGCTGACACCCAGCCATGTGGCTTCCCAACTCCTCCCACCCCAGGTCTGACATCAGGGCTGAGCATTTGGTCCAACTTCCTCCCTTCCTCTTCGGACAACAGTGGGGCTTACCTGTACCAGGGCTTACCTGTGCTGGGGCTTACCTCTGCCAGAGCTTACCTGTGCCTTGGCTTACCTGTGCCACAGCTTACCTGTACCAGGACTTACCTGTGCCAGGGCTTACCTGTGCCATGGCTTATCTATGCCAGGGCTTACCTGTGCCATGGCTTACCTGTGTCAGGGCTTACCTGAACCAGGGCTTACCTGTTTGGCTTGAGCCCAATTTGAGTCTGACAGCCTCCCGATGTGGCCTGAGGTACTTTCGGAGGGACGCATGGGTTTGACCCCACCCTTCTCTGTTTTCCTGTGACTTTCCACAGCTGGGTCAGGAGGAGACGCAGCTCCTCCATCTCCCACAGGGGGAAAGTGAAGCCTCTGGTCTCAGCAGAACTGACTTGGGATGTGGTCTGGGGAGGGTGTGGGGACCAAGCTCTTGTCAGACAGGCCGTGGGGACGCAGCCCCGCAGTGCCCGAGGCCCTGTCAGACATGGCCTCTCTTGGGGCCAGGTGTCCATCACAGTCACAGACCGTGCTGTGGAATTCATCCTGAGGGTCCTCAAATCTCTGCCTTCCAGATCCATCTCATGTGGGCCCTCAATGCTGGCCTGCACGCTCTGCCCCCTGGATCTGCAGAGCTGACCCCTCCCAGTCCCTGGTCGGAGCTGGGGACCCTACAACTCCACCCAGCACTCTGCAGTCCCGAGTGCTCATCACTGGGCCCAGTCCACTGCCTGGCCATGCTGGATCCCTCCACCTGTGCAGATGCCCCAGCTGGCCCTGGGGTGGGCTGGGCTGAGTGGACCACCTGCTCGGGGCTCCTCAGTGGACATCTGCCCGCTGTCACTTGACAGTAGCGCAGGCTGCACCAGCGGCTGATTCGCAGGCAGTTCTAAGGTGAGGCGCGCTTTACCTTATTTGGTTCTTTCTATTTGGGGCTTGCTCGGCTCAGGTGCTGCCAGGCATGGGCTGCCCTGACGGGGGCTGTGGGGCCTGAACCTTGCAGAACCTGAAGCCCTGGAGGCCCGGGGTCCCCACCTTTAGACACATACAAGTCCCCAGAGGTTTTGGAATCGCTAAGTGGATAAACAAGATGAGGTCTCCCTCTTTGTCATTAGAAAACTGGGCCCAAGCCAGGCAACAGAATGAGATGGTGTCACCCAGTCACAGACCCAGGACCCAGCTCAAATGACTCCACAAAATCCACCTCCTGTCCAGGGCAGCCTCATCCCATCCAGAGCTACCAGAGGGGACTAAGTCAGTAGTAACAACTCCCCTGCCAAACTTGGAGCTGTAATTAAAGTGCCCAAAGACAGGCTGGCACCTGTTCAGAAAGTTTCCCGTGGACATGTCTATGACCACGTTAGCCTAACGCCCTGTGCCAGCAGGGTTTCCTGTCCATTACTGTGATCACCCCACTGTGGGCCAGGGGGCCCTGTCCAGCCCCAACCTCAGGCTCTTTAGAATCTCAATCAATACCCAGGGGAGGACAAACACCCCAGCAAGCAGCCCGAGAGAGGCACACACCCCCTCCCAGCTAGCCAGGGCCACCAGGGGCAGCAGCAGGGTGGCAGCCCTGTAGGGGAGGTGCAGCCAAGTGCCGTGCATCTGTTAGGCCTGGCCTCTACCCTGTGGGCAAGGCTGAGCTGAGCAGGTCACCTAGTGAGGCAGGACCCAGGGAGGTGGGACTAGGCCATGTATCAGGACCGAACCCTATCCCAGGGCACCATCTGCCCTGGGCAGAGGCCCAAGGAGCCCCAGGTCTGACCCGCAGTGCAGCACTTTTGTGCTGGGAGGATTAGGGTTAGGGTTAGGGTTGGTCCAAGGCACCCAGCCCTGTGACGACCTCAGAAATGTGACATGAGTGTGGAAAACCCCCTTCCTGCCACACACCTGAGGATGGCACTGGGCAGTGGTGCAGCCTGGAGAGTTGCCGGCCACCGTCAGCAATTGCTCCACTAATCTGGACCCTAGAAGTGCCCTCTCCTGATCACTGCTCAGCCTTAAATCAGAGTCCTGCCTGTGGGAGTCCGGAAGGTTGTGAGCTTGTCCTAATTTTGAATACAGATGCCTTGAACTTGGATGTGGGAAGGACAACATATGCTTCTGGGGCTCCTGAGGGACTAGAGTTACTGTGACCTCCCTGTCCCTTTCAGGTGGCCCCCAGAGCCGCCTCCTGGGCTGTCTCCTGACAATCAGGCTGCTCATGCTCAATCGATCTTTCCAGGACACCTGCAGAGGGTGTGACCCAGTGCTCCCAGGGTGACTGCTGCCGCTGACTGCACCTTCACTCCTGAGGAAGGTTTGTGAGCACCTCCTTGGCTGTCCCAGTGACACCACAGCAGAGGTGTCACTTTTCTCTATCAGAGAGGCAAGCTAACCTCGAAAGCACGGGAGACCTGGATCAGGGCGTGAAGCTTCTGTTAAGCACATGAGTAAGTTCTGGGCTCCAACGCATGGGTGGGGACTGCAGTTCACCTGCATCCTGCACCCCAAAGTTGCCAAGGGAGTAGGTCCTTGGGTGTTCTCATAAACAAGGGAAAAGACCCAGAGTGAGGTGATGGATATGCTAATTAGCTTGATGGTGCAGTTCACTCCGCGACATATACATGCACCCCAACACCCCGTGTGCAGCCTAAGTGTATATAATTTTTGTCAATCATAACTCCATAAAGCCGGGGAAGGAGGAAGGGATCAGGTAATGCATGCAAAGTGCTGATCACCCACCTGACACATCCATGGTGACAATCAAGAAGTTGTCATCATCAAGATCACTGGCTTCGCCATGTCATCTCCATGACTGGGGCTCAGGGGGCCCTGGGTGCCTGAACTTCCAAAGGAAGACCCTCACACACAAGCTGAGCACCTGAGGCCATCAGGTGGGATGGCACAGGGCTGCAGGTCCCCGGCAGGTGGCAGGTGCCGGGGTGTCCCTGAGGGTCCGGGACATCCCCTCCAGCTCTGTGGGGCTGTGCTGAGGCTGTGGGTCGCATCTGTGCCTGACGTCTCCATCCTGGGGAACTCACCTCACCTTTGCTGAGAACTAGGTTTATTTTTATCTGTTATTTATTCTCCTGACTCATGAAATTGCACCCTTCAGGATGCCAGAAAAAAATGTTTTGTTTTTACAAAAAATTAGCAAAAATGCTGAAAGTGGGTGAAAGATGTTAAGCTTCTTTTATCTCCTAAAATATGAATTTAAATACTTTCACTTTATGATCCAGAAAAAGAATTAAATAAAAAATAATCACAGAAAAACATCAAACTCTCACTCCTTCAAACTTCAATTTAAAAAGCAAAACACAAGAATCACTAAGTCACCGAGCACCATCTCGACCTGCAGGGTGCTCCTGCCTCTGGCCAGCAGCGGCTAGGCCAACAGTCCCCTGGCTGTGGCTGCTTCTAAGGACTGACAGGCCCTGGGCTTGCGGCAGCAGGAGTGGCTGTGTCCCTAGTCCAGACGCTGACACTAGGCTATGTCCAATGAGGACCTGTTGGCTGATGGTTGCTCCAGCTGCAGCAGGAAGAGCCACAGGGGGATCGTGCCCCTCACCAGCATCTGTAGGGAGACAAGAGCCAGCACACCCAGGGACACAGGGAAGCCGACGCATGGGAGTCCACTCAGGTAGGGGCTCCTGGCGGCCGGAGCCTCCACCTCGACACAGGCCCTGAGGGCCCAAAGCCACCGCTGGGGCCCAGCACCTGGGTTCCTTTCCAGCCTCATGGCCAGTGCTTCAGAGGGGCCAGGCCACTGCACTGGGTTCTATTCCTAGGGTCACAGGAGTCACAGGGGTACAATAGTACAGAGGGGGAGAGCCCGGGCCCCTTCAGGACAGAGGTGACAGTGAAGGGGTTGGTCAGGGCAGCTAAATCCAGGCTCTCCTCCTTCCCAGGAACCCTGCTCCAGTGGTCAGGAGGAGAGGGGACAGCTGTGGTGGGAGGGGTGGCCTGTCACAGAGAACACAGAGCCACCTGCACATGGTGGCAACAGACCACAGTCCATTTTGCTGAGGAGGAGGCTGAGGTGGGCCCAGCCTCCTGTAGTTCATGTTGGGGAGGTCCAGCGCTCCCCTGAGCACGGACGGCAGAAAGGCCAGTGGGAGGGTCCTGGGAGGTCAGGACTGGAGGAAGCCCTGGGACCTCCTGTCCACACCACCCTCCACTGGACAGAGAACCTCAGAGCCAGGGGCCGAGCTAGCTTGTCCAGGGACAGAGGGGGACAGCTGTGTGGCCATCAAGCCCTGGAGAAGGCAGGTCTTTCGTCTTCCTAGTTGGCCAGGACATGAGTTCCCCTGCACAAGGACTGAGGAAAAGAAAAGTGGCATGGCAGCTCAGAGTCACAGAAAATGAGTGACCACGTAGGTGCCTCTCCGGCCCTCCCACGTCCACTCTTCTGCAACTGCCAGGAGCGTGCAGGGTGGCTCCCCCCACGGGTCGTCCCCTCTCTTCACAAGGTTTCAAAATGGCCCTCCCCTAAGTCCATCTGCCTGGAGAACCTGCCATCTGCAGTCCTGGGAAGGGAGCCGGGGACACTTCTTGGGTAAGAGGGAAACCTTCTGTCTCCCATAACTGCCCCTCGCCACCCCGGAGTGACCCCTCCTCCTTGCTACTGTCCTGGGAGCCACTTCTGACTTCACTGCCAAATAGACCAGCCTTGGTCCCTGAATCCTTCAGACACCACCATCTCCAGCCCCGTGCTCCCTGGGAGACCAGCTGTCCTGAGAGTCCCCTGATTCCCACCACAGTGGCAGGAAGCCTGACCCCTCCCAGGCCTGAGAGGCTGGACTCCTCCCCCATTTTATAGGTGCTGCCCCTGGGCAGAGAGGAGGGTGTTTAGAAGGCACAGAGGGAGGGTGCAGGGGAGGGTTGGCTGTGCAGGAGGGCAGTAGGCAGTGGTCGGCAGCCACCCAGGGCCAGGGGGTGGGGGCATTGTAAGCTGAGGGGTTCAGGGGGGATTCAGTAGGTGCCTGACCTGGGCTGCCCTGGCCTGGTGGCAGACACCAGCTGGACCGGCTTCTGAGCTCTGAGTATGAGGGAGGACACTGCACGTTGGGGAAGAGGGCTTGAAGGCCCCGGGCACACCACCTGAGTCTCCCAGACAGACCGGCTCAGCAAGGAGAGGGAAGAGTGGGGCCACTGGACACGTGGCTCAGACCCAGACAGTGATGGAGTGGGACAGGCTGTGGGAACCTTGTCCCCTCTCCACCCCACCTGCTTATTGGGATGAGGCCCTGGAAGGGGACACTGGGGACTCAGATCCTTTCTCGATGCCCGTGGTCTCTCCTAACTGGGAACAGACGTGTGCAGGAGGGGCCAGGCTGAGGCCACCACATACCCTTGCTCTATGGGCTCCGAGCCACCCAGGCAGGAGCTGTAAGATGGCAGGCCAGACCAGGGCTCCCTGGACACCTGGGAGGAGCCAGAGTTTCCGCTGACCTTTACCTCATCAGTACCAGGCAGTGCTAGCCAGGGATGCTGGAATCTGACAGTTCAAGTGGCTACTGGTCACGCAACCAGGGCACAGCAGAGCCAGAATGCAGACTCGGGCCATCTGAGCCCCAGGTGGGACACTGAGCAGTCTACTTGGGAAGGTGCCACATGAATTTATGAATTTCTGAGATTAACAGCATTAATTAGAAGCCTTGCATTATTCTGAGTGGATGTTGCTGCTGGGCTCCGAGTTTCAAAGACACTGAGTCAGATGAACCCTCTGCATTCTTCTTCTCTCGCAGGACACCCAAAGCCCCTATCTCAAACTGAAGGTGGCATGTCCTCCCAGGGAGCATGTCATTCAGAAGCCACCTCCCCACCAAGGTCACAGAAGGACAGGGGTAGAAAACCAGCCTAAAATGCCTCCCACCCCCAGAAATGCAGGAGGGGAGGGAGTGAGAGCTGGCACCAGAGCAGAGCTTCAGGCAGCATCCATGGGCTCTACCTGAGGCCTAGGTGGCCCTGCTGCCATTGCTCCTGGTCACTGGGCTGCAATGAAAGGCTCTCAGGCCATTGCAAGCTTGAAAAGCCAACTCCCACTCCCTGCACCACTTCCTAGATTTTATGAATGGAAGCCCTTGTAGGAAAGCCCACGTGTCCAGGAGAGAGGGAGCCGCAGGTGCGTTAGGGGTTCTGGTGGGGGGATCAAGTGGGGCTGGAGTGAAGACCTCTTCCATTGCAGACACACAGACGTGTGCTTCAGCCACAGCGAGTCCCCTCGCAGCACGCAGTGCAGTGGCCCTGCTGGACGTGGACAGACCAGGACCCAGCAGCCACCCCTAGCCCTGGTCTTTGCATCTGTGAACTTGAGTTTCTGTGTCCTGACAGGAGTTGCCATGAGGGACAGTGTGTCCTCCAAGAGGGCATGGGCAGGCAGCTGGACTGTGCCCCCTGGCCAGGCCAGGATGCCCTTCAGTCACAGGAACTTCCCTACTGGGTGTTTAGGTTTCTCCCCAAGGATGCTGGTGTCACTGGGGCTGATGGTGGTGCAGGGCTGGCCTGAGCACCCTGTGCTATGGCCACCACGGGGCATGCTCAGGCACCCTGATGACAGGGGCAAAGGGCTCCTCCCCAGGAGAAGGGCACAGGGCTCGGGCTGGAGTCACACAGGCTGCCTACAACTGCCAGCCTGGGTTGTCCTCACTTGGATGTGAGAGTCACCAGGTCCAAGTGGGGACATGAATGGATTATGTGGCCCCTTCCCTGTCACAGCTCAAGATGTTGCTGCCCTCTACAGACCTCAGAATGAGTGGTGGGCCCTCGGATGCCACCATCTGTGGCTAAGGTTACAGTAGACAACAGAGGAAGAGGGGAGGGCTGTGAGCTATGTCAGCAGGACGGGGCTGCAGAGTCAGAACAGGAAAGTCCTGGGAGGGTGGCATCTGTCCCCAGGGGCCACCGGGTGCCCAGGGTGCTGCAGACTTTCATCTGTGTCCTTTCATGTCCTTTGCAGGAGCCCTGGCCCCCCATGTTGAGCTCCTAGGAGATAGGCTTCTGGAGGAGATGAGGGTTAGCCAAGGCCATGGGGGTGGGGCCCATGTGACGAGATCAGCCTTCCTAGGAAAAGACTCCAGCAGCTCGCTCCCTCCCCTTCCTGTGGGACACAGCAGAAAGGTACCCTCTGAAAGCCAGGACGGGGCCTTGCCGGGGCCACCCTGCTGGCCTGACCCTAGACTTCAGCCTCCAGAGCATGAGACAGGAGGCCCCAAGGCAGTGGCCAGTCTCATGGATGTGAGTATTGACAGCTTTCTGGAAAGGGACCTGCAAGCCGATCAGGAAGGGTGAAGGAAGAGGGCCCTGGAGGCAGAGCTGTGGACCAAGGCCCCTCAGGGGCAGTGTGGGCATCCCGGAGGCCACCCATGCTAAGAGGCCAGCTCTCCTGGGGGCTCCGGGGGCACCAGCTGGGTCTGGATGTTCACTAGCAGGTGCCCAGGTGCAGGGCTGGGGGGCTTGGGGGAGGAGTGGTGGGGTCTGCAAGCCATGGCCACGGGGAGGGAGGGGCGTGCTACAGGAGGCAGCAGGGAGAGGCCACGGAGGTAACAGGGAGAGGCCATGGAGCCAGCCAGGCTGGCTTCAGTGGAGTTTGTGGCCAGAGAGGACTTCAGTTCCACCATCACCCCTGGACTCCCTGAGGAGACCAGAGGGACCAGGCACATCCCTGAGCACAGAGAGGCCTCTCCAGAGCCCCAGCCTGGAATGTGCACTCGGTGCCTGGTGCCTGCCCCGGGAGCTGGTGTCTCCAGACAGGAGGAGGGCTCTGGAGTCTTCACTCTGCAGAAGGAATCTTCCATGAAGCACCTGGACGCAGGACACAGCCATGACAATTTCTGGGCCACCATCCATGTACTCTGATGAGGATCCCAGCCCCTGTGTGCAGGAGAAATGATTTGGACCTTACTTTTCCACCCCAGATGGGGGCTTACTTGGAAAAGGGTAGATTGTGATATAGAATGTGACTTGGGGTTCTGGAGGGACTGGCTACCTAGTCCCCTGAGCTACAGGGACAGTCGAATGTCACTCCCTCCCCGTCTCCTTCCCCAGCTTGCTTCGCTCTGGGAGCAGGGGACAGTGACTGGAGCCACTGTGGTCTTAATCATCGCTGCCACATTAATCGACTCGCCTGAGTGAAGGGGGCTGGCAGACCATGCCTTAGTCAGGAGCAGGTGCATCTGTCCTAATGGGGCACAGCAGCCACCGCAGAGCCCGGGGCTGGGGAACTTCATTAATGAGAGCAGAACAACCCAACTCTGAACTTGAAAATCACCACAGAACCTGGGCTTCAAATACCTACCAGATATGTCCCCCACCCGCCATTCTACTGTAAGGGAATGGAACATGCTTCCAAAGTTGTTTCTATACATTTAAAATCCTCCTGGAATGCGAGTTCCTTTCCTCTGCAATTTACAAAAAAAGTCAATTTCTCAATTATGTGTGGTCACTGAGAGGACCACCCAGGATGTCTTCATGAGAACTCCTAATGTGGGTGACAGGCCAAATCGGCCAAGGGTACATTTTTTGAAGCCAGAAAAAGGGTTTGACACAGGGACTTGGGAACATAGTTCTTCGGTCCATAGCAACCCAGACAGGCAGAGGGAAAAGGTGGGCAGGGAGGCTTCCCAGAGGACCCAGCTTCATGGGGCAACAGCCTCCCGTAAGGTCTGGGTGGCAGGGAGAGGTCGTGACGGAGGACACTGGACCGCAGTAGCACGTGTGTGCATGTGGATGTGGAGTGTGCAGGTGTGGGCATGCGTGTGCTCGTGTGTGCTCAGGCACAGGTAGGGAGGGGCGCTCAGCTGGGGACCAACCCTACAAGCTGAAGTTGGGGTTGGAAAGAGGAGGCGAGAATAGAAGTGCCACCAACAGGCCAGACAGAGGAGCTGGGGGTTGGCCTTGAAGGTGGCGGTCCTTGCTGCAGGTGATCTTAGGAGACTGTGGTGGGATGTGGAGGTGTGCAGGCAGGAAGCCAGGAGGGCGGTCCCTGGGTGCGCTGGAGAGCAGACTGGGGCTGGGTGAGGGCTGAGGTCATGCGCACAGAGGCTTCGAGGGCTGCACCTCTGCAGCCATCTGTGGTCGGGTCCTCCAGGGAAGGGGCTGGTATCCCTCACCTTCCAAAGCCCTGTGCCTGGCCCAAGGCTGTCCCCACCACCTGCTCTTGACCTGACGCAGCTCCCTGGAATTGTTCCTTCATTCTTAACACCTGTGTGGTGATTAATTAAGAGCATTGTAGATGTCTGAGCTCTGGAACTAAATGTTCCTTGCTATTTTGTGAGGACAGCGCTTTGCTGAGGGTCACTGGCTAGCCCAGGATGTCTCTGTCCTGTGGTTCCCCTCTCTCCTGGAACAGGTACCTATATCTGGGGCGGGGGTGCAGCTTTCTCAGGAGGTAAGTCCTGCCAGGTGTGACCCTCTGATCTGAAGGATGCGCCACAGTTGGAGTCACCGTGTGTGTCTCTTTGAAGACAGAACCACTTTCCTCTGGTTTCCATTCTCGCCATGTTCACACGCTGCTGCTGTGAGACATTTTCTCCTAAGTAATCTGGATGCATTTACAATCTTCTCTTCCCTTGAATTTTAGGGCTCTTCCCTGAGGCACCTTGATACTTGTTTTTATTTATCTTGATTGGGATTCATGGCCTTGGTGTCTGGTAACTCCTGGGGGTCCTGAGCTCCACCATCCTGCCTGTGTTCTGTCTCCACTCTCCCTCCTCCCCTCCTCCACGCTCTCCTAGAAGTCACCACAGCGACTCTTCATGTCACTCCCCTGCTCCTCTGAATCTTCTCTTCCTATTTCCCATGTCTGAGTCACACTGTGTACTGTGGACGATTAACTGGGACCTCTCGTCCACTCTTGCTGGCCCCAATCGTCATTGACGACTTCCGCTCAAGGCACCTGTTGACAGCGAGGTCTGGTTGGCGAGCGGCTCCACCCTGGGTGCTGAGTGAGGGCCGCCTGTCTTCTGCTGGAGTCACCTCCTTCCTGCACTACACAGGCAGTGGCTTCCGCAGACGGGAACACGGGCCATGTGCCTTCACAGGCAGGGTCTGGGCCTGGGCTGCTTCTATCTGCTGGTTGTTTGCTGGCTCCTCTCCCCCTTGCTGTGTTTTATTTGACTTCACTACTTCCAGGATTCCTTGGGTTTCTTAGAACTTGTGGAGGTCACAGGGGGCGGCTGGGGAGGACTGAGTCCCCGGGGGATGTGTGTTTGCCCACAGTGTGCCTGGCGGTGACCCCGACTTGGCGAGGGGCTTCCCATTCTCCATGGCTCCTGCCATTTTATTCCCAGGACCTGGGAGGACAACTTCCTGGTTCCCTGAGGTTGGAGATGGGTGGGATTTTCTCTCCTAGTTCACTGTTCCCTGAGGGGTAATGACAGGAGAGTTACAGGAGAGTTTGGAATAAACAAAGGACAGGAGAGTTTGAAGTAAACGTTTTGATGAAGAAAGGTGCCTAAGCTAGAAAAATGTGTGAAATAGATAAGGATATAAGGTAAACATATTTTGATGTATTTTAGCACAAACAAAAGGTGAGAGTTTAGATAAGCAAGATGTAAACAAGAGGTGATGCAATATAGACACGATCTGTTAAGATAGGATAAGAAATAGAAATTATGAAATAAACATGTTTTTGGTTTGAAGTGTTGTAAACAACTATAGTATTTAAAGGCCAGGAAGGCTGAGCTCTTTGGCCAGTTCAGACCCGCTATGTTGGTGGGTCAAAATCGAGCGAACTGTGTCCCACCAGCCTCTTTTCCTGTGTGATGTGATGCCCCTGGAGTGAATAAACCGAGCATTCGAAAAGGCATCTCGTGTGCGGCGGCTTCTTTCTTCAAGACACGGATCGTCGGCTGGGAGAGGTTACCTGGGGCAGGGTCGACCGTGACTTCAGGACCACCCGGGAGCGGTTGAGGGACCTCGCCACAGTCCTGTACTCGTGTCAGGTACCAATTTCACAAGGGTTCAAGTGACAGGTCACCTGAAGCCCTTATGGTCCAGTCTCTAGAGCTCCTGGAACATAGCACACCTTGGACACCAGAGGGTCCTCCACCTCTGCTCACTGGCTTTGTGCTGTGAGGCTCTCCTGTCCTCTTCTTAAGGCTTCATGGGACTCTGGGAAGGCAGACGTGAAGTCCAGCCCGGCCTGTTGGCATGCAGGAGGCTTCCAGTGGAGTTACCCACCACTATCCAAGCCAGAAGTCCCTCTTGGCATCACTCACTCCTTTGCTGGGATCCTCTCACATGCTACTGAAGTGCAGAGACCACAGCTTTTCCAGCCCAGAGCCTCCTGCGCCCAGCTGGGCCCCCTCGGGGGCCTGATTTCAGAGTATGAGCCTGTCCTCTTCCTTTGCTCCTAGCTGCTCTGCAGGCGGAACATAGCTGAAGAGGTTCTCCTCTATCATGCTGAGAGCCTGAGACTCCGGCAATCTAAGTGACTGCTGTGATCACACAGCTCCTAGGCAGCTTGGGGACACCTTGACTTTCTTCCTGAGACCCGGGCTTCCGCATGCTACACTTTGGTGCACAGAGCTTCGTCTGTGTGCAGGCAACAGGGCGTATTTATGTCCCCACCTGAGCTGGTGCATAATAAATTGCAGGGTTTACAGCCTGATCTGCTCATTCCTCACTGCTTTTAACACAGAAAGCCTATGGCGTTCTCCTTTGGAGGAAAAGTTCTTGGAAACTTCCTGAAAAGTTTCTGCAAGGATAAAATTTGACAAGCAGGTGCAGGGGTTTAAAATGGACCATCATATCCAACGACTTTGACCAGAGGGCTGGCAACTGCATTCCTCATCTCCTCAGGTCTCTGCTCAATTTCACCTCCTCAGTCAGACCTTCCCTGATGGTCCTGTTTAAAGCCGCAATCCAGCCTTGACCTTGGAGCGGGCAGCACCGTGCCTCAGCTTTATTTTTATCTGTAATTTTACCAGCCTCTGACATGCTGTATATTTTGCATGTCAATGTCAATGTCATACCACTGGAGGATGTGGCTGGGTGCTGGGGACTGTATGCATGAAGCTGAGGCCGATCCCTGGAACAGAGGGACCCTGTTTTAATAAATGAGTGGGGAGGACAAGTGTGGCCTGTTCTTCTCAATATTCCAACTGGGACTCACAGCCACCTTTTGAGGCAAGGAGATGTCAGTGGCGGGCACACTCGGCCGGCCAGCAGCTGACCCAGGGGCTCCACACTGCTGTAGTTCACCTCTCTGACCCTCAGCCTCAGGGGGATGACACTCATGGCCTCTGTGGTTCTTGCAGGCTGCTTGTCCAGTCCTCAGTCAGAGGCCATTGAGGACCTGTAATGTCCCCTCCAGGCCCCCGTGGGCAGGTGTGGTCCCCAGCTGCTGGTGCTTCAGGGGCAGTGGAGGCTTAGGACCTCATTAGGAAAGTAGAGCCTGGGGTGTGCCCTGGAAGGGGACATTTTTCCCAGCCCCTTTCCCTTCTCTTTGACTTGCTGGCCACCATTAGGGGAGCAGCTCTGCTCCAACACACCCTCCCTGCCATGGCTGTCTGCTGCTCCACAGCCCAGAAGCAATGGGCACAGCCCACCATGACCAGAACCTCTGAAATCTGAAATCCGAGCCCAGGTAAACCTTTCCCCCTAAGTATTTTCTCTCTGGTCTTTTTCTTACAGCGATGGACAGCTAACCAACACAGATGCCCAGGGGACTCTGGGAGTTACAGCATCAGACTTCCTGGGCAAAATGGTGGCCAGCTGAAAAGGCAGCAGGCACTGCCCCTGGGTGTGCCTGCCGAGGCAGTGTGGGGTCAGGTGGGGTCAAGGGACACTGTCCCATCCAGGAGGGATCCGTGTTTGGTTCTTCCCCTTCGTTGCTGTGGCTGTGGGTGATGAACGGAGCCCTGCCTGACCTAAATTTTCCAACCAGTAATCCGTCAGGCAGTTCTGAGACCTGAGACACTGAGTGATTTGGGGACTTCTTGCCTCATGACACATTTTTATCAACTGGTGGACAGATTTCCTCCATTTTTCTCCTGTGTGTGCACATGATGATTCTCTGTCCCTATCACTCTCTCCCAGCCATGATTTACAGCCACAATGTCATCCTTTGTCCTTCCTTCTCACTGACACGTGTACAGAAGCACATGCACACGGCAGTTCATGAAGCCCCTCGTAAAGATCCCAGACTTTCTCTACCACCCCTTGATAAGGGTGAAAATGACCACAGCACACTTCAAGGGCTGCCTAGTGCCAGGGTAGCACAACAACCAGGGTCCATTCATCACCTGGGCTTTCACAAAACATTAATTGTTCAATATTATTCTCATACCTGCTCAAATGATGAGAAAATCCAGCTCATCACAACGTTATGGGAGAACAAACCCCTCTTCAGTGTTCAGAGGCTCCGTCCCGTCCCATACACCCCAAATAACCTCCAGGTACTAAGGACAGCCAGGCACAGAATGGCTCAGGACAGCTCTTGGTGGCCCAAGAGCCTGAGCAGAGGAATACAGAATGTACAAGGCAAAAGTGCTTCTCAGGCTTGTGTTCGTTCTGGCTAGTACAATAGAAGAAACACTTTTGCAAGATTTGGCTTTAAGGGTGCTATGGGAATTTGAAACTGTCAAAATAATAAGCCAAAATATATCAGTATTCATCTTTTGTTCTCACCCTACAAAATCCACATGTTCCACTGTACAGGTTTTCTCAAACACAAGTCATTTGAAATTCCCAGCCAGAGAAAGAGCCAAAAAAGGAAAGGTCTAAAAATGAGCTGCAAACCACGGACACACATCTCCATACACAAATGTGCATGCAGGCACACACACGCAGGCACATGTAGGGTTGGGATTGGGTCTGGGGCCATTGGTTTGTGAGCAAGTGACCCGTGAAGGGGGAGGACCACTGCCAGGTGAATCCGGCATCTGTTGCGAGGGCATCATGATGGAGATTTTGCAGTACATCCAGCTGGGCCTCCCGTCCTCAATATTCAGATCTCGTTCTCAAGTTTGAGGCACTGTCTGGAAATGTTCGTCTCCCTGTTGGTTTCAAGGATTCATTCCTGCTGGGAGTTTCTGTCATGTAGCTAAGTCCTGGACCCCCCTGTTCTCTCTGGAATATTGAGAATGTCTGTATTGTATTTCTGGGTGGCAGGGCCTGCTAAATCAAGTGGGAAGTGTCTGAGGAGCTCTCCAGGATGCTGACGTGCCTGCCACAGTGGGAGACCAGAGAGTTCCAAAAAATGTCACACCAAGTATAGCCCTTGTCATCTCTTCCTATTAACCCGGTGTTCTAAGACAGAACAGTTCTGACAGAGGCAGGATTTATCAAGCCCTGTATATTAAGTCCTCGATATTTTCTTGGTCAACTTTATAAGCCTCTGGCCCAGCCTTATCTCTCCAACATTCAGTAAGTTCATCCTTCTCTGGTTTGATTTTGGGAAGATGCTGACTTCCCTAACTCTCTGTGAGGCATATTTCATTCTGGCATCTTAGATCTCAACTAGCACAGTGCCTGGCTTCTCCATGTACTCAAAACACCCTGGAACTGGAGTCCCACTCATGAGATTTCCAGGGTGGTGGTCCATGTGCAGGGACTATCACAGAGCTGTGCAGAGAAGATGCTGTTATTTCCCAGGGAAGATGCCCACTATCAGCCACCAAAGTCCTTCAACACCACTGCTTGCCTCTCTGCTCCCTGGGGGCACCTTGGTGGGCCAGTGGGGACCAGTGTGATGTCCACACCTCAGTGCTAGGGCTTCAGATGGCTCCCTGGCTCCCTGGAAACCTCCTCTGTCAGTCTTCCTGCCCCAGCAGCCCTTAGAGAGTGACTTACATGCACTGGTTTAAGTGGGTTGAGGGAAAGCCCTGCTCCCACTATTTTCTGAATATTTGAAAAGAAAATCAAGAGGCTTTTTGAGTCAGCTTTTGCATTGCTGTAACCAAAAGCCCTGACGAGCAATTTTAGAGGAGAAAAGTTGTCTCACAGTTTCAGAGGTCTCAGTTCATGGTTGGCCAACTTCATTGCTGCAGGTCCAAGGTGAGGTAGAACATCAGGCAGAAGATTGTGGAGGAGGAAAGCAGCTCAGGACTTGGCACCCAGGAAGCAGAGAGAGCTCTGTCACCAATGAAAAACTGTAATCCCCAAAGGCAGGCCCTCAGGAACCCACTTCCTCCAGCTACACCCCACTGACACCCAGAGAATCACATCAGGGGACTGATGCACTAATTAGGTTAAGACACTCATCACCAGGGAAGGCTTGTCTCTTCCTCCAGTTTGCTCATGTGAGCTTCTGGGGACACCACATATTTAACTGTGGCAGAGCATACGTTAGTGTTTTCTCCAGCTGAGTCTGAGGAACCAGTGAGGATTCCCAGCCCAGGAGAGCCACCCGAGCCAAGGAGCTGGGCTGTGAATCCAGACCAGCCATCCCCTCCCTGAGCACACGATCTTTGGAATGCCAGGAGGATGCTGTCATTTGTTAGTTTGTCTCAGGGAAAATGTTTCCTGTTCCCCAAAGTCTCTCATTCCTCGTGGCATGGCCTCGGGTATTAAAGTGAGATGCGCTGCCCCTTCCCTGTCCTTCCTGCGGAGCCATTTTATAGCGAATCCCAGTCATTATGCATCTGGGGGACACAGGACAGATGGGGGCACAGTCTCTGCCGGGGGCAGAGACGGAGGGTACCTGGAGGTCTCTGGGGCAGAGGCTTGTCCTGAGGCTGACCCTTGACCCTAGTTTGATGGCTCCACAGTGGCAGCTCTGCAGGCCAGGTTTGTGAATGGGAAGGTGGCCTGAGGGTCACACCAGGGAGAAAGGCACCAAGTGGCAGAAGAGAGTGGCTCTGTGCTCACCGCGCACACACTGCACCCATTCCCCCGGCTGCGGCCACCTGCAGAAACAGCCCTGATGCTGCACTTTGTGGTCTGCATCAGGGTGGACTGTAAAGCTGCGTGGCCTGTGTGAGCCCTCACATGCTGGTACACTTGCATACCATGTTGCCCTCAGGCACACACATGCACACACTCGCTGAGCAGAGACTGTGGGTCAGATGATCTGTGCTGTTTAGGATCCATTTTACAATGCTGTGGAATTCTGCCTGGGGTCTGTTTGCTGTGCTGCCGAGGGGTCCCTGGGGCTGTTGGAGAATGAGCTCACTGGAGGAAACAGAGACAGAGCAAGAGGCAGGAGGAGAGGGCAGTGGGGGCAGGGAGTGCATGGTTCCATCACCTCTGCACTCAGGCCCTCTGCCAGAGCCCTGAAGCTGTACCCCTCCTCGTCTCCAGGGGACTGTTTGTTCAAATGACTAAAGAGTAAATGCCATCAGGTTGGCTCACGTAGGGTTGAGCAGGGAATGAGCTGGGGTCAGTGGGAAAGAAGTTCCTGAGGGATCAAGTGTCCCCACCCCCTGTTTACCCTGTGCCATGATTTTCTGTCCTCTCCATGATCCTGGAGTATTTGAAAAATGGGGTGGACTCAGCAATGCAGCCCATGTGGTTACACAAGGGGCATGTTGTGAGGGACAGGTCAGCTTGGCAGGGGTGTGGGTCACGGTCATGGTTGCATAGCTGCAGGCATTGCATCAGAGGACACAGTGCTTGTTAGGATCACACAGACAAGTAAAGAAAGCCCTCAGGCAAACATCCCTGAAACTGGGTCTCCTGGGAGATGGGTGGGTCTCCAGCCATGGGGTCATGCTGGTGCTGCTGTGGTGGACAGCCAGTTGCTCTGCTCTGCTCTGAAATCCACTCTGGCATAGAATTCATATGCAGTTTGATCTAAGTGAGAGGGAACATTTATTACTAACTTGTAAAATGGAAAGTGAGAACCAACACCCCTTTGAAGCCTCTTCCACATCTAAGATCCGGTGACGCCTCCACAACCCCTCCACTCTGTGCTCTGCTCTTGGGTTTATTCCTTCTCACTGCCACTACTGGAGAGTAACAAGTGTGGCCTTCGGCTCCTCTAGTCCACCCATCTCCAGCCTATCTATCCATCTGTTCATCCATCCATTGGGCCATCCATCCATCCAGCCAGTGTACCTTCCCTGCCTCCAGCCACCACCTATTCTTACCTTTGTCCTTACTCCCACCCACCCATCCATCCATCCATTCATCCAAACATACATACCTCCACCCACCCACACACTCATCCATCCATCCATCCATTCATCAACCCATCTACTCATTCACTCACCCACACACTCATCCATCCATCCATCCATCCATCCATCCATCCATCCATCCATCCATCCATACCTCCACCCACCCACACACTCATCCATCTATCCATCCATTCATCCACCCATCTACTCATCCACTCACCAACACACTCATCCATTCATCCACCCAACCACCCATACCTCCACCCCCCCACCCTACACCCATCCATCCAGCCATACCTCCACCCACCAATACACTCATCCATCTACTCATCCATTTGTCCACCCATATACTCATTCACCTACCCATTCATCTATCCAACCATCCATCCATCCATTCATCTACTCATCCATCAATTGATCCATCCATCCATCTCTTCAGGCAGCTGCTGACCCTTCCCTGCCTCCACCCACTCACCTATTCTTCCCTCCCTCCATACTCCCACCCACACACTCATTCATCCATTAATCAATCTGTCCATCTACCCACCCATTCATCCACCCACAGATCAATCCATCTGTCCTCATCCACTCATCCATCAGGACCCATTCCCCCATCCATCCATTCTCCATCTACCCACTCATCCATCTTCTACCCACCCTCCGTCCACCCTCTGTCCACCTCTCTGTCCACCTCTCAAGTCACCCATGAATACTTCTCCAACCTGTCCCTCCTCTTCCTTCTTTTATTTATCAGAATCCAGGCACACTTCCATCCTGCCTGGGCATGTGCAGGGGTGAAATGGGAAGCATGTGTCCCTGGCTCTCTCCTCTACAAATAGTTTATTCTGTGGCTAGCGCTTCAAGTTGGGCCTGATGCATGGCTGCTCCTGAGCCAAGTCTCATGAGGTTTGGGTACAGGCCTGGGGCCCTGGTCAAGGCCTACAGCAGTGTCAACACAGGTGATCAGATCAGCCATGTGGCCTGAGGCCACCCCAAACAGCCTCCATATCCTAGAGGAGGTCAGTGTGTGTCCCAGAAGCCCACGGCCTTTGTGAGGCTGTGGGCATTGGCAGCGCTGGGCTCTCTGGAGGCACTCACACGTGCTCAGCTGCCTGGAGAGGCCAAGGGCCTGCACTGCCTGCCCCGTGTGCCTGTAGGAACCCCAGCACCCTACTCTGTCCTCTTCATTAGGAGTCCTCCAGTTCAGCAAGGCCTCTTCCCTCACCACAGCAACCTTCAGTTAATCTCACTCACCTTAATTACTGCAGCACTAAATCAATACTCAGTGATTGACTCAATCATCTAATCTTCCTGGGCTTTAGGGATCAATTAGAGTTGATCCCCGGCCTCTACAGTGAAAACATGGCACTCAGCTTCCCGCTAAGCGGCTGTAATAACCATCTGGCGGTCCCCTAGAGATGGCTCACCCAAGATCAGTCTCCATTCAGCTTGAGTGATGTCTTTTATTTCTCTATTCTCTATCCCCCAAACCCTAGCCCAGCTTCTGGCCAAGAGTGGGGGCTCAGGGGTTGGTTCCATTAGTTTGTGTTCTTGGCCTTGATCCCAGTGTCTGCCACAGCCAGCCACGCCACTGCCTGGACACGGGTCTCCTGCGCCCTTGGGCTTTGCCCTGTGACTTGAGCAAGCCTTACCTGTCTCCACACTGAGTCCCTTAAAGCACAAGCAGGTCTTAGCGCTCTTCAAAACAGAGCTGAGGCCAATCTCTGCCTTCACATCTTCTCTCCCCAAGCCCTCAAAAGCCACTGATCCCAACCCACCAGAAATCGCCCCTTGTACATAGACAACATTTCTTCTCCAAATGTTCTCAAAGTTTAATCTCTGTCTGCAGATACAGTTCCTGTATTAAATGACAAAATCAAAAATACGACCTTTCAGAATGTGGCAGCACGTCATAAATCAGTGCACGGGGGAAATGTGGGTGGGGTCAGGGCCAGGATGCCTCTGTGGCCTGGCCGGAGGGTCAGGGAAGGGAGCTACACACGAAGTGGGGCAGGAGGGTCAGGTCCCCGGGCTGTGAGGGGCAGGCCACTCAGTTGCCCACCTCCAGATCTCAGGTCAAGGACTGGAAATGCCTACAATGGCCCTGTTGTAATCCTTCCCCTCGATGCACATGTGGGTCCTAAACCCCAAGCATGAGTAAACCACCGGGCACAGTTGGCAACACCCCTGGGTGCAACACACAGACATCTACTATGAGCCAGGGTTCGGCCAGGGGCTGGGCCACCTCTCACCCTCTGTCCAGTGAAATCCCACATGATGGGCAAAGCCAACCTCTGGACACAGCAGAGGGCCTGGGGGACATTGTGTGGGGCCCAGACAGGCCTGGACTTGCAGAGCCCTGGGTGCTGGCCTCAGAGGTGGACAGTGGACCCTGGAGCCTCGCGTGATGCAGCACGAGCCCTCTACTCCCCTATGTGACCAAGGAGGTGTGTGCTGAGGCTGCCTTGTCTGGAGGTTCCCAGCTTGTCTCAGTGAGTCTGTTTATTGTTTCCTTCAGAAGAAACGCTGTCATTTTAAATTAAATTGCTGCCGCTGTGGTTTCGTCACCGTGTGCCTTAATTCACGGGAATCCAATTGCGCTCTCCCTGGGAGGCTGTTTAATGTAGTGTCAGAGCTGAATAAATAATCACAGACACATCAGGTTCCCATGTCCACCGCTTCAGGGAGGCCACTGTCCAGCCTGCCTGCTCCCTGACTCCCCGGCCTGCTGTGCCCGGGGGAGCCAGGCCCTGAGGCTGGTCTTCTCCCTTGTGCTTCGATGGCTGTGGAAGCCCCTTGCTGCTGTTGGCCTGTGCTGTCCCTGATTTAGACTTGGAGAGTCTCCACAGTTACAGCAGGTGGGGGTTGGTGGTCCATCCCTCCATCCCAGGATGCTGAACCTAAAGCCAGAAGAGGCAGGCTGCCTGCCTGCCCGGAGAACACTGGGGCGAGGGTCCCCAGAGCCTGGGCTGAGGTGGCCAAAACAGGGAGAGCTCCTGGCTCTTTTGAGGGGGTGGGGTGCAACCATGGGCCATAGGAGGCTATGGGGGACAGGGACCCGCCTCCTAACTCTAGGTATGCAGTAAAACATGGATAAGGGACAGCCAGGAAACACCTCCATGGGGATGTCCCTGTAGCAAATGTGGGCTGGGGTGACAGGAAGGTCCTGACTCAGGAAACAGGAGCAAAGGTTCCAAGTCTGCTCCACTGAGGCCAAGGTTAGCAAACTATTTCTGATTTTTAATAATGGGGATTAAAAGTAACCCAGAGATAGAATCACTCCTGCAGCTGTGCACAGTTGCCCAGCAGATCGGCCTCAGATTCCCGCTGCATACTCCACGATTTCCCCAGATGTTAACCCTTTGCTGGGTCGGGTGTGATCGCTACCCCAAGCAGGAGCAATGACCCTGAGAAAACACCCAGATGTATGTACTGCTTTAGCTCCCAGGGACAAGTTCCTAACCCAGGACCCTGCATGAGCGTCAGCAGCAGGGGGCACTTCGAGAGCTCAGAATGGCAAGCAAAACATTGGGAAAAGAAGAAGCCAGTAGTGACCACTGAGGCCTCCTCTGGATGTTCCTGCAGGACATACGCTTAAAGTCTACACAGCTTCTGGGTTTCATGCCCCTCTTTTCCCATCCCAAGATAAGCAATTACACAACATTAAAAATAGTTTTTTCAATTACTTTAAAAAAGAAAAACAACTTTAGGCAGCATCAGGGTTTGGGCCTTGAATGACCTGAAGACCCTCATTTTGAAGGCTTGGTCCCCACCTGAGGTGCTATCAGGATGTGCTGGAGCCTTTGGGATGTGGGGTCTTGTGGGAGGAAGTGGGTCCTGCAGGAGTGTCACTGAGGGGGTGCGGTGACACCAGCCCCTTCTCCTCTTTGCTTCCTGGTGGCACGCCCCCTTCCACCCTGAAGTCCTGCCCCACCACAGGCTGAAAGCAATGGGTGGTGACACAGGACTGAGACAACTGAGACCAAGAGTCAAAATAAAGCCTTCCTCCTGTAAGTGGATTATCTGGGTGGGCAGCAGAATGCATGCGACTGTCAACAGGAGGCCTTTGACAAGCCTGGTCCTGACAGCCACGCAGAGCTGCCCTCCCAGCTCTGTGGCTAGTTATAACTTTGTGCTCCATTGCCCAGAAGCAGGAGAAACACAAGGAGCCGTGTGGTGCGCGATGGGTGAGGCACAGTGCAGAGGCACCTCCCGGGACAAACAGGGTGCCAGGTCCAATCCCCAACAGAAAGACAGCAGGTGCCTGGCCAGAACCCCAGCCCAGGCACCCAGGGAGCCACAAGTGCGGAGGTGAGGCTGGGCCCAAACAGGTCAGCACTTCAGTTGCTCAGCAGCATCCTGTGAAAACCCGAGAAATGCTGACACCCGGTCCCACCTGGGAGGCTCTGGGCTGAGGGACCTTGGAGGTGGCCTGAGCAGCAGGATGTTTAAATTTCCCTAAATAACTCCAAGCAGCAGGAGAACCTGCAAACCACTGGGTCAAAACCCAGGAGCAGATTAGGTGATGGAAGGCTTAGTCCCTCGTTGGGGCCTCAGTTCCCTCCTGGAGAAGAAGTGACCAGGACTGAGGGGTAGCCACATTTCTTTCCAGCCTGAGTCTCTGTGGTCCTCAACTGCTATAGCTTATGTAACTTGTGATTTTTGCTCGGTGTTATTTCTTAAACTGGGGAAGAAAATAACTACAGAGCAAAATAGGCAGAGCTGAGCTCTCTGGTTTCCAGGCCGTGCCGTCCCGGGGCAGGCCAGAGGCCAGCTGACTGCCAGCAGCAGGCTGAGCCAATGGAGTAGCAGCGCCCGCCCGCAGGCCACGGAGACGCGTTGAGGTATTAAGTGGGCCTGGAGCATCTCCCACAGTAATCTCATCTGGCGTGTTTCTGTCTGAATTGCCGGTGCTTCTGATTGCGACCTCCACTTCTTCACTGCTCAGCGTCCGCAGCAGCTTTCCCAGCCCATTATTCATCATCATTCCATCCAGAGAGAGCACGAGCAGCCTTTAGAGAAGAAGGGAGCCGCCCGGGAAGGTAGGAGTGCTCTCTCCTGTGAAGAGCTTCAGAGATGAAAGTCTAACAAAACACACAGGCCTGGGAGGGGGCAGCTCCTCCTGCCGTCCCCCTGCATGGCCGCCGAGGACCAGGGTCCATCTGCCTCCTCCATCTCCCGAAGCTCACAGCCCGGCCTCTGCTGGTTGTTCATAAGTCCCCAGGGTCGCTGCAGTGGCCTCCTGAGGGGTGTGCCTGACCCAGCCTTTTCCCTGGGGCTCTTTGATTGGAGGTCAGCAAGGAAATCAATCTAATCCTGACCTCCCCTCCGCAGTGGATCCCCCAGACCCTCAGCACCACCTCTGAAATACAGACCTACTCTGAGGTCCTGGGGCCTCCCGGGGGCCCATGAGCACTGTGAGCAGACCACAGAACAGGCCACTGCTTCTCCTGGGATGGAAGTGGCCCGACCCAACCCCTGCCACCAGGTGAGTGGCCGGTCCCAAAGTCACTGCTCCAGGGTTCTTATGAGGGGAAGAGGAGTCAGGAATTAGAGAAGATGGGAATGTGGCCATGGACACAAGTCTTGGAGGGAGGAGGACCATGGGCCATGGAGCATAGGTGACCCCAGAGTGAGATCGGCCAGGACACTCCCCAGCACCTCCAGGAGGAGCTGCCTGCCCACATCTTGCCCCGGTGAGGCCTGGTTTGCCCATTTCACCTCAAGAACTCTGAAGACAATGAACTTGGGTGGTTTCAAGCCACAAAATCTGTGGTCACTTGCTACAGCAGCCACAGGCCACTGACTGACTTGGTGCTTCAACCTGTACCTGGGCCCAGGAGAACCTGGGAGTGGCCCTCAAAGAAGAGAGGCCCAGGCTCTGCTCTGCAATGCTGGGGTTCTGAGCTGTGGCACTCCAAGGGTTACGCAGCTGCCCTCTGGTCTGCTGTGGACACTCTGACCTGCAGCTTCTCACATCCAAGTGGCAGAGCAGTGGGCATGGTCCTGCCACTTGCCAAAGTGCCTTGTCCTGTCCTGACTCCACTCAAAATCAACCCCTCCACAGAGGCCTGAGCCCAGTGCCCAAAGGTGCACGATCTGCCCCCAAAACCTCCTCCCCATCAGAGCCTCTTAGTGTCTGGAGTGACCAGAGGCAGTGGCATGGCCGTTTCCTTGGAGGGAATGTTTAACACATCATGAGCCATGACTCTCTGGGAAGTGCTACACTGTGGTTTTCTGCAACTCCAGGAAGTGCCATTCCTAGCTGTACCCTACTCAGTCCTAGGAGACAGGGGAAGGATGATTCTCAGCTTACTGCACAGTTTAGTCCAGTCCTGTCCTGGCCCAGAGGGCACGGGGCATCATCCAGCGAAGGGGACAGACATGGTTAGGAAAAGAGGGAGCAGAAGGCCCTCCAGGCGAGGACCAGCCAGACAAAGCTCAAAACCCTCTGACCTGGGTCTGGCCCAGGTGACACAGCCCTGGGCTGGGGGCAGGGAGAAGAGGCCTCTGTGCTTTAAACTTTCAAAGGAGGTGAGGATGCGATTGAAGGTGGGTTTAGCTACCCCGGTGTTTGTCCCAGTTTCTGGCTCGGCAAATGCTCCCCCCACCTCGTTTTTCATTTTATACAAGTAAACATCTTTTAATTGAAGCTCCTGGGCATTTAACATTATTTATAACTCCCCGCAGATTAAGAGCCTCATGGAACTCTGGTCATATCTCATAACCAGTGATTCCCAGACTGCTCCCTAATTATTTGGGAGATGTTGTGTAGCATCAGTAATTATAGAGTTGATTTGAAAACGAGCAATCGGAGTTGCCATTTCAAAGGGAGCCGCACAGACAATGTGCATTTGGACATCAAAGTCTCTTGGGAGCAGAGCCACCAGCTTCTACCTTCTCCTTCATCTCCAAGAGGCTCTGTGCTGAGCTCCACCAGCCCTTGCCTCATTCCCGGGTCTAGAGTAGTCGCTGTTTAGTGGGGTGGAGTGTCCTTTATGAAAAATGCTCAGGGATAGGAGTGTGGCGGGTCTGAGGTGTTTTCAGATTTTGGAACCTGTGCATATGCACAGCAAGGTGCTGGAGGACGAGGACCCCAAGACTGACCACGCGCAGGTGCACCTGGTGCACGCAGCCTGGTGGCCATTTTACACACATTGAAAATTTGGGTTAGGATACGAGTTTTCATGGTGTGGAATTCTTCATGAGTGACATCACATTCATGTTCAGAAAGCTCCAGATCTGGCGGTCTGGATCAGGATGCCCACAGCTGTGGCCCTGCCCAGCTCTCCTGTGTCTCCTGCGAGGCTCTGTCTTCCACCAGCCATGGCCCCCTCTTTTGGAACTTTGATGGAATGGAAGCCCCCAGCTTTTATGACAAGAACCTCACACAGGTGCCCAAATCCCTGTCCTTTTGGGCTCCTCCAGAGCCATCCACTCAGTGGCCACAGGTGGGCTTCAGGGAGGCAGACAGACAAGTGTGGAGTGCTCCAACCAGCCCTGGACTTCTGGAGACATCGACCTACTTATCCCAATGTGTCTCTGCCTCTCGTTTGCAGAGTCCATGGGCCACCAGGACCACTGCTGGGCAGTGGCTCTGGTGGGCATGGCGAATGGCCGCCTTGGGTATGTGGAGTCAGGAAGGCCCGGCCTTCCCCACAGGCCTCTGGTTTCTGCCTCGTGTTCTCTGTCCTGCCTGCAGATGCCCATCTCCACTGTAAATTCACCCACCAGGGGGAAATGCCACCAAGCTCCTGCCCTGGCCCAGGGGACCCCACTGTGGCCCTCTGCCAGCTCTCTGCCTGCCTTGCCCTGGAGTTGCTCTTCACCTGTACCTTCACAGTTCAGCACCTTGGAGAGCTGCCCAGCCAGAAGCCTGTGGGCTCAGCCTTGGACCCTTTCACACAGGCCGCTGGTGTTGGCCTCAACCTTGGCCCATGACAAGCCTGGGAACACATCCGGAGAAACAGGCTTTCTGCAGGATGCAGAGGGTCACAGCCATCCTCCTGATGTGGTTGACTAGCGCAGGGTGCTCAGGTGGTGCACTGATGCAGAGCCTCAGAAGACACGTGCCAGGAAGCCCATGGAATCTGGGGGAAGCCACCTTCCCAGACTCAACACAGAGAGCAGGTGCCCTGAAGGAAGAGTGCTTCCCCTCTGCCCATCAATCAGAGACTCTCTTCTGTGACCACAGCTGCTGTGAGGGTGGAGAGTCCAGCCAAGGCCTGGGAGGTCACCTGCCAGCCATACCCAGGAGAGCAGCCAGTGCCCAGAATGGCTGGGAGGGTATGCACTGTACAGCTCCTGTTGGGCCCTGCCAAGCTCTCAGCCAGGGCGGGGCACCCACTGTGCTGCTACTGTGCAGGGTGGCGCTCTCTGCCCTCCACCCACCTGTCTCCCCCAGAGGTACCTGCCCCCTCTGCTGTGGCCGGATGGACCCCTGGACACCATGCAGGGAGGAGCAGAGGGCCCACCCACAGCCTCCTGTGGGAGGGCAGAAGCTGACTCTCCACTGAGGCTTGCTGACAGCAGGGAGTGTGCAGCACCTGCCAGCTCCAAATGCCATCACTGACTTATCCCTGGGGACACCAGGTGGGACGCAGTTCCTCTCTCACCATCCCTGCAGGGGAGTCAGCACACTTGGCTCCCATGCAGGGGCAGGCTGTGGTGGGGGAGCCCCCTGTGTGCGTCCCATAGAAGCTGAAATGGGTACGTGTGTGTCTGTGTGTCTTTATGTATGTGTGTATTTATGTGTTTCTGTGCATAGTGTGTCTGTGTGTGCATCTATGTGTGCATGTCTGTGTGTCTTTATGTCTGTGTGTATCTTGTGTGTCTGTGTGTGTGCATGTGTATGTGGAGAGAGCCGTGGCTCTGGCCTGCCCCTGAGGCGTCCTGGCTGTGGCCACTACCGTCCACCATGGGTCCCAGCTTCTCTTCTGAGTGGGGGCTGGGAGCAGCTCAGGGGCAGAGGACTTGCCTGGGAAGTGCAAGGCCCTGGGTGCCACCCTCAGTACCACAAATAAGTAAATGAACGGAAGGGAGAGAATTGCAGCCTCCCATGGAGTAGGGGACACCTCCTCTCCCCCAGGAGGAGGCCTGCATCTCCGACCCCAGCCCAGATGAGGACAGGGGAGCAAAGCAAAACACTAAACGCCCAGGAGGAGACCCTCGATGGGCAGGAAGCCACGGTGCAGCCCACACACCCAGCACCCGTGGGAGTGTGTGCACCCCAATACAGCAGGCTGATGAGGGGGGCAAAGGCTTGGGGGGCTGAAACATCAGTCAGCTGATTGCATGAGGTCACCAGTTTAATGAGGGAAATCAGTTGATTACATCTCCTGAAGGAGAAGAGCACCCAAAATGACTGTTTAAAACTCCCAGTGAGAGAACCACACACACTGTCACACTCACTTTCATACTCTCACTCACACTCTCACACTCACACTCACATTCACACACACTCACACTCTCTCACAACACACTCACTCTCACACTCACACACACCCACACACACTAAGTCTCATAGTCACACACACACTCACACTCACTTTCACACTCATACTCTCTCTCTCTCTCTCTCACACACACACACACACACACACACACACACACACACAGTCAGAGAATCTGTCCCTAAAGCTGTTCCACCAGGACACTGGTCTCCTAAAGCAGTGGATGGGAAGGCAATGGCCTCATCCACCACAGCATGGTTTGTGGTCTTCTGTCCCTGTGGGTTGTCTGTGCTGGGGCTTGTGACTTCCCAGGAAGTGGTGTATTCACCTGATTGTCACCACTGTGTGAGGGCATTTGCAGGTCCGCCCATGGGTTTTTTTCACGTTGGTGAGGTCTGTAGCGTTGGCCCCTGTTTCAGTCCTGATCATCCCTAGTCTTCTTTCTTTTTTTCTGTTTTGTATACATTTTTCCTATTTTTGTGTTTTCAACTTTATTAATTTCTGCCCATCTATTACTTCTCTCCTTTTCCTCAGTCTGGATTTGAAGGCGGAAGTTAGAGATTGGCTTATATCTTTATTCTCTTCGAGGTAAGATGTTAATGCTGTTAATTTTACTCTAAGAACGGCTTTAGCTGCTTCCCACAAATTGTCATAGGCTACATTCTAATTTCTCAGTAATCTCTCTTGAGTCTTGCTTTGTGACCCTTGATCCATCCAATGGTATATGGTTTACTTGTCAATCCTTTGGTGAATTTCTTCTTCATTTTCTGTTATTTTTTTCTGATATAACTCCATTATGCACATACGTGGTGAGATTTCGGCCCTTTGACCTCTGACGGAGGATATGGCTTCTTTGGCACCATGTGCCCTTGGAAAGTGTGTGAATCCCAGTTCTGTTAGTGGTGTTGCTCTCAAGACAAGGGACCCCATGGCTGATGTGTTTTCCATCCCCGAGAAACCTGCTCTCTGTCTACCTCTTCTGTCCACTCCTGGGAGGGGTATTAAAGCCTTTGTCCAAAGTGCACAGGGGCTTGTTTCTCATTCCAACTGTGTGGTCTTTGCCTCAGCTTCTCTGTGCTGTTGCTGGGTGCATTCACGTCTAGGATGCTGGGTCTTCCTGGTGAGTCGGAATTCCATTGTCATGTTCTTTGTCTCTGGTGATTCTCTCTGTTGTGGTCTGATTTATCTGATGTTAGATCAACACACAGTGCAGAGATGAAGCCTCCCCTCTCACTACTCCAAGTCCTAGGCGTCTTATCATTGAATCTACATCCATTGAAAGCCCATCAGGCAATGGGATAATTTTGCTTTCAATTGTCAAGAATAATTTAGAGAATTCAATGGGACAGTAGTCTATTGCATTTTTTCGATTATTTACCGTTCCCAGTGATCCTTCCTCCTTCCTGATTTTCTCCACGATTCCTGCAGGCATTATTTCCCTTCTGTCAGAATTACTTCCTTTGTGAACAGTTTCAGAGCAGACCTGAGAGTGGATTCTCAGCTTTCCTTCATTTGAGCAGAGCAAAACTTCACCTTATTCTTGAAGGGATTTTCTCTGTATTTAAATTTTGTGTGATCGTTTCTTCTTTCATCAGTTTTAAAATGTCATTTCACTTCTTGCTGGCTTCCGTAGGGTACAACGAGAAGTCTGCACTTAATAAAATTGTGTCGCCACAAGTAACACAGGCAATTTTTCTTGATGCCATCAAGACTCTTTCTTGTCTCTACACCTTAGCAGTTTTATTTTGATGTGTTAGGTTGCATATTTCATTTTTTAAAATCTTCTTCCTCTATGTTGTTCACGTTGGATAATTTGTATTATTTTTCAGTCAATCCCAGTCTGCCATTAAGCCTATTTAGTCACTATTTAACTTTGATTGTTATATTTTTAACAAAGTTAGTACCTGGTTCTGCTTTATAGCTTCCAGTTCTTTCCGGAGGTTCCCCCCTCCCCGTTTGTTTTAGAATGTTTGCCTTTCCTTGTTGGAGCATATTTACAGGAGCTGCTCCTCCATCTTTGTTAGAGGTTCATCTGCTTCATGCAGTGTTGCCCTTGGTGGTCATTCCTCTGCAGATTGGGATTCCTTGGGTCTTTGCATATTGGGATTCTATCCTGGGTGTTTTCCATATTTCTTTATGATATGGGGGGGGGTCTTGCTGAAATCCTACAAAGTGTTGATGTCTTTGTTTCAGTAAGCCAGCGGACTTCAGGCCTGCATTTCCAACAAGACTTGGTTGTGGCTGGAGAATCAGGACATGTGTTAAACCTCGCAGAGCCATTTGATTCATCATGCTTGCTGTACCTAGGGGCAAGTCTGTGTCTGGAAAGCGGGCAGGCTACTGTGTAGATAAGTTCTCAATGTCGCAGAGACTGTCTGGGATGAGGTGCACTTGCACACATCCCAGGCATGAGTCCGGGGCTCCGGTGCAGCCTCCCTCTCCACAAGCACCTTGGAGCTTTTCCGTTCCCTCTGGCTCCCTGGCCAGCTGCCCCTCTGCACACACTTTGCAACTGCAGCTGTGTATGGAGCCAAGCTGGAGGAGGGCGTGGGCAGAAGCAGAGTGAAGGGGCTTCCCCACACTGGTGAGATCCCAGACCCTCGTGTGAGGGTCTCCCTCCTGTGGCTGTGGCTGCTATGGGCTCCCTCTGAGGCTGCTGAACTATTGTCAGATATTGTTCAGGGAATGGAATATGGAAGATCAGAGAAAAAGGAAAAGTAAAGTGGGCCATTCTGCACTCCCTCTGAGCTGTCATAGGTACCTTGTCTGTTAGCCAAAGCTGGAGGGTTCTGGAGCCTTCTGTGCCTGTCTCAGGTGGCCACTCTTGGGTTTCACAATGCACCAAATTCAGGCTGAGGAGTCCAGAGGACAGCTCAGTGCCAATAGGTGTTTCTCTGGATTCTGACCATCCCTCCCTGATTGTCCACTTCTACAGGTGTCCTACTCAGGACATTTAATTCCTTCCATGGGACACAGAGTGTGCTCACTCTGATCCGTCTGAAACTAGGACTGCCACGCTTGGCTTCTACTTGTCCTGTTGCTCTGTGGAGCTGTGGAATGGTACACACACACATACACACACACACACACACACATACGCTCGCACTACCATCAAAGCTGCAGCTTCAGTCAAGCCTGACAGAGAGACTAACATCTGTGAGGAGCATTGAGAGGAATCAAGAACCCACTCCTCCCTGGGGTGGCTCATGGGACTTCCAGGACTTCCACAAACTGCATCCTCATACTGCCAGAGTTAGACTGCCGCCCTGTGTGCCTGACCTCACGTCTCCAGCTGAATCCAGGTGGGAACACACCCAGTGGAGGGGGGTGCCCTAGCGAGCTCTCCTGCTGCACCCTAGATCAGAGCTAGCCAGGACTCACCTCCTCTCACCGACTCACCTTGCCAAATCCTGAGAGCAAGAGGGGAGTGTCAGACGCCTGCATGCCTGCTTTTGAAGTGCCACCTTGCTGAGGGTCAGGGGACCCCGGGGCCAAGAGGTGCCCCCACACTCGGGGCTTAAAGGAGCAGGATGGTCAGTGCTGCTCACGTCCAACCCCCAGGGGCTCAGAGCCCGCATTCCTGCCCAAGCTCGGCTCCAACCTCAGTGCAGCATCATTCAGGACCCGCTGGGTGAAGCTGGGCATTTAAGAATCAGTTCCCAGCATGCTGAGGTTCTGATGCCAGCATCTCCTCCCAGGTCAGTGCCCACCACACCCCACAGGTGTTTTCCCACCAGGTGTGATTGGCTCAACACCTGCACCCAGCCCAGGAGGGCAGTGTTCACAAAGGGAGGGACCCACGTCTAATTTGTTGTGGTTTCTAAAAAGCAGAGGGAAGGTGAATGGGGCCTGAGGATTGGCTTCATTGGCTCATTAGTCAAGTGTTCCTTGGACACCTGGTGTCCCCAGCACACAGGACTTTCACTGGTCCTGACATCCACATTGACCCTCTCTCCTCCACACTTAGCACAACCTTCATCTCTCCATCTCACGCTTTGCCTGGGAGCCCTCTGCCTGGACGCATGTGGCCACAGCTCACCCCTGGAGCCGTCTGCATCTCCCACGAATGCTCTCCTTGGTGAGATGCGGCTCCTGCAGGGCTTCACTACGGCACCAAGAAATGTCCTCTCTGCCAGGAACTTCCACAGGGGGCCTCGGACTCTCCTCACCTCACCTCAGGAACCCATGATGGTGCCTGCCCTGTGGTTGGGTGTCACCACCTAGGGCCGGGCTCATCCACAGACCCTGGTGAGCTCCAGTTTATAGGACACACTTGTGCTGGAGATTTAGATGCTTATTCTTTGGACTCTGCATGCCTTTCCTTAACTATAACATTAATCTCCTGCTCATTTGTGGATGGCGTTACAGATTGACATATCTATTGTATATTTCAAGAATTTACTGGGGGAGGAAAAAGTCAAATAGATTCTCCATTTCTTTTATGACCAACTTCCAAAGCCACAGTCATCACGGTAGAAGGGTCAATGAAATAAAAAATAGAAAAACTAAGCCTGAAAACCTGTTGACAACAGTTGTAAGATGAGATGGAGACAAATCCTCCAGGACTATCAGCCCACTGGGAAGACCTGGTGATCAGAGTAGGCTGCTCTGGTAACAGCAGAGCTCTGGGTACCAGTGGCTTGGGGAGATAAAGAGATCTGCTAAATCACAGTCTTGAACTCACGTAGCTTCCACAGGGAGCTTCTCAGGGCTCCTGGGTGATGGCCACTCCACCATGTTTAGTACAAGAATCACCTGTAGCCATGTAGGGAAAGTGGTGGTGTGTTGACTTGGAAGGGCTCTCTGGGCCAGAACTGTCCCTCTGACCACAACTTAGTCTGATGGCCACTCTAATTTCACAGGCATCTGGACATGCAGTGCCACTGTGTGCCCAGGAGGAGGAACAAATGGAGTTTGGTGGACATCACTGCCCTAGTTTGACTTTGTGGTCACCAGAGATCCACTTATCCCTCTTATTATGCACAAACTCCCACCCTCCTACTGGGTACGACAAACCAGGTCCTCTGAAGTGACTGCACCAGCTCACACCCCAGGTGTCCTAGCAAAGGCTAAGCCCTCTCCTCCAGGTCAAAATATGGCTCCTCTTGGTCCAGGATCTGGAAAGCAAGAAGACACGTACCAGTCTCTCCCTTTCTGAACACTACATGTGCCCAGCATAACACAAAGGCTTGGTTAGAGAATGTGCACACAGCGGGCCCTGTCCACGGCAATGACCGAGGAGGGTGCCAGCTCCTCCCACGCTGGGAAGTGGCTCCAGGGTGCTCCCTGGGAGGAGAGGCCCCGTGTCCACTGAGCTCCATGGATCTGCTCACCTTCTGGGGGGTTCCCATTGTCCACCCCCACCCATGACCACATCTACCCTGGGCACAGGAAGCACTGCCCCCTCGGGGTCACTCAATTTTCCTGTCCATTTCCCACAGGTACACGACCAGGTGTCCCATTGATTCTTTGCTGATATATCAAGAAATGCCCTTTGTGGCCATGTGTGAGGCTTGTCTAGAAATAGAACTTGCTAGACTTAGCGGGAGCAAAGCAGATCATTTCCATGAACCAGTGACCACATTGAATGTTTTTTCCTTAGACGTCAATTATAAATCTCCATTAGCCGTTACTTTCTCTGCCCCCATTCCTCTCTTTCTGTCATTTAATGGCAGCTTCTTGAGGTTAAGGGTGCAAGGGTGAGAGAGTTTGGTAAATAGAGAGCATTCTTAATCTTTTCTTTGCTGCCTGGTTAAATTCCGTTGTTTAATCGAGAAGTCTTAATGGGATTTGAAGCTCAATGCCTTTTCAATCTTGTTTCCTGCTGCTTGGCCTCCATGAGCACTTCCCCAACCCAAATTTTTGGATTCTCTCTATTCTGTATAATTTTCATTTGCTGACTATTAAATTATTGCCTGTGCTCTTCTCTTTCCTATAAATCCTTGCCATAAGTGACAGGAGTGGTCGCTGCCTTCCAGCCTTGGCCCATCCCCACTAGGCAGAGCTCTCTTGGGCCTTGCCCAACCTGACTGCTCCTCCTGGGTATTTGCTCTCTAGCATGAGCCCGTTTCCTGCACCCAAGACTGAATGCCATGCCCTGCGCACAGACTTGAGATTTCTGATGCTTGCCCCCCATCTCAATACATGTAACAATTGGGGCATTCTAGGAAGAGAGAAGAAGTGGACCCACAATTTTTAATTACTTGCAAAAGCAAGACAGCGATTTCTTTTCAGCCAGCACGTATCTATTTGTGGCCACAGTACCAAGTCACCTCTAACCCAGTTCTGGCCCAGAGTGTCCTCCCAATGCAGGCAGGAGGCCATGGCCCTCTTCTTTCATCCTCTGGCTTCCCAGGGTGCTCTGTGCTTGATAAGGGAGGAGAAGACCAAGAAGGGGCATGTTGGGTGTTTCATGGGTCAGGGCAAGCACCATGTGTTCAGTGGGACGTGGTCAGGTGTCACACTGGGACATGAGGTCAGGCTGAGTGCTCAGGAAAAAGCAGACTGGACTTTGTTGAACAATAGTCAGCTGTGCCATAGCAGGTCCCTTCAAACATTATACTAAAGCTGTTCCTCGTGGGTGTGTGTGCACTGGGATGGGAGCCCCAGGTACAGGGCCGGGGCATTCAGGAGCTCTAGAAAACTTCAGACAGAAGGTGAAACCAGTGCTTCTACAGGAGGAGTGAAGAGGAGGCTGTGGGCACAGAAAGGATTCCAGGCAGACAGAAGCATGAGTGTAGAGGTAGAGGTCATGAGAAAATGGAAAGGAGCAGATATCTAAGTGAGTTGGAACTTCTGGGGCCACAGTTATGTAGATGGAGAGAATGAACAGAGAGGGATGGTCCTGGGGAGAAGGCAGGTGGTCCATGGGAGCATGGGGATGAAAAGATGATGATGAGGTTGATGCTGGGGAAGACAGTAGGAAATAGATGTAGGAGGAGGGCAAGGGATGATTCCTGGGGAAGATGGTAAAGAGAGATCTGGGGAAGATCTGGGGTGGGTCTTGGGGAAGATGGTGGCTGGGTGGTCCTGGGGAAGATGGTGCTGGGTGGTTCTGGGGAAGATGGTGCTGGGTGGTCCTGGGGAAGATGGCTGGGTGGTCCTGGGGAAGATGGTGGCTGGGTGGTTCTGGGGAAGATGGTGTCTGGGTGGTCCTGGGGAAAATGGTGGTTGGGTGGTCCTGGGGAAGATGGCTGGCTGGTTCTGGGGAAGATGGTGCTGGGTGGTCCTGGGGAAGATGGTGTCTGGTTGGTCCTGGGGAAGATGGTGGCTGGTGGTCCTGGGGAAGATGGTGGCTGGGTGGTCCTGGGGAAGATGGTGGCTGGGTGGTCCTTGGGAAGATGGTGGCTGGGTGGTTCTGGGGAAGATGGCTGGGTGGTCCTGGGGAAGATGGCTGGGTGGTACTGGGGAAGATGGTGCTGAGTGGTTCTGGGGAAGATGGTGCTGGGTGGTTCTGGGGAAGATGGTGGCTGGGTGGTTCTGGGGAAGATGGTGGCTGGGTGGTACTGGGGAAGATGGTGGCTGGGTGGTTCTGGGGAAGATGGCTGGGTGGTACTGGGGAAGATGGTGCTGGGTGGTTTTGGGGAAGATGGTGCTGGGTGGTTCTGGGGAAGATGGTGGCTGGGTGGACCTGGGGAAGATGGTGTCTGGGTGGTCTTGGGGAAGATGGTGGCTGGGTGGTTCTGGGGAAGATGATGCTGGGTGGTCCTGGGGAAGACGGTGCTGGGTGGTCCTGGGGAAGATGGTGGCTGGGTGGTCCTGGGGAAGATAGTGTCTGGGTGGTCCTGGGGAAGATGGTGGCTGGGTGGTTCTGGGGAAGATGGTGGCTAGGTGGCCCTGGGGAAGATGGTGGCTGTGTGGTACTGGGGAAGATGGTGGCTGGGTGGTCCTGGGGAAGATGGTGGCTGGGTGGTCCTGGGGAAAATGGTGGTTGGGTGGTCCTGGGGAAGATGGTGGCTGGGTGGTCCTGGGGAAGATGGTGGTGAGGTGGTGCTGGGAGGATGGTAATGGGGTTGATACTGGGGAAGATGGTGGTTGGGTTGGTTTGGGGGACAATGTGGGGATGGGCCTGGGAAACTATTCAGGGGCTGCTAAATAGCTAAATAGATTCTCTTTGGGACAGTGCTCAGTCGTGTCCTTCACCTGAGAAACACATGGACACAGTTCCAGTGCACTCCTCTCCAGGACCTAGTCACTACCTGAGGCAGGGCAGCTAGACCAGGGGGGTGGGGGTAAGGACCTGTGAGAGTCTGGGCTGAGCCTCTTCCTCGGCCAAGCTGTTCCCTGACGAAGACGGTGCACGGCCCTGCTGAAGGCTCATTCTTGTGTAGGTGGATGTTCTCTGGTCTCTGCTCTCTCTGAATGATTGGATCCTGTCTGTGAAGGCAGACATAGATGCTCCTGGCTTAGGGTGGGGTCACATCCCCAAAACGCATTGTACATGGGAGACATTGTGAGTCGGGAACCCACTGAATACCCCTGACCTGCTGAGTACTCTTGCAGGTCAAACCAAGTTCACTATGGAACATTGCACTTCCCTTGTGGTCACCCGGCTGCCTGGGAGCTGAGGTCACTGCTACAGCCCAGTCTCATGTGCATTTCACTAATCTAGACTCAGAGTAATGTCCCCTAAATGTGTGCCGCTTTCAAACACAGTGAAGTGAATCAGTGGTAAGTCAGGGACCGTCTGCGCTGTCAGCAAAGACATCCTCAGTGAACAGGGATGAATAAAAATGGACTTCTAAATGCACGATTTTAAAAAACAAAAGCAGGATTTACTAAACTGAGCCTCTATCTGTTAGTGGAACACAGATGATAGAAGGGGCACTTGATACACATAAGGTGCCCTGTGCTTCCTGCCCGAGCCCACAGCTCCCTTTGAGCCACCTGCCTTTCTGGGCTGGGGCTGACCTCAGGTGCCCACCAAGGCTGGCCATTGGCCCTTCCTCAGGGTCAGGGCATTAAAACATTAGCACTCACCAGAGTGGGTCCAGAGTGCTCTTCAAGTGTCCTGTTCTGCCACCAACTGTGAGATCCTGGAAGGAAAAGAAGCCAGCCCAGGCCAAGGTCTCCCATCCCACTGTTGTCCCCAGACCTGCCTCCCAGGGTGCCCTGCAGAGGTGGCATGACCCCCAAACCCAACAGAAACCCCTGTCTCAGTGGTACCCAGGGGAGCCTCATCTACCTAAACAGATGGGAGAAAACAATTTAAAAGAAACATTAGGAGACACAAAGGAAAACAAGCCCTTCTAGAAATAAGAGCTGTGTCACAGGCAGCGGGCTCTGCAGGTGCTGGTTGGTCTCAGGGGGTCAAGCATCATGGACAAAGAAAGGAAATGCCACATGGGGTGGGCGTTTTCAAGAACTAAACAGAAACACACAGCTGCAGCTGCATAAAAAAAAGTAGCAATGGAATCTGCAAACCAAGACAGAAGAGAGGGATGGGGACAGCCTCAGGGCTCCTGGGAGGACAGGAAGAGGCTGTGTCCAGCAAGCACAGAAATCTCCCAGCCACAGTCAGGAAAACAGCCGAGACAGCAGCACAACAGGGACAGCAGTGTTCTGGTAAGAGGCCCTTTCCCACAGGAAGGCCCGAGACAGGAGTTCCCACCAGCACCTCCTGGGAAAGAGAAAATTCTCTCTCCCAGAGAAACGAATCTAAATAAATACAAATGGAGAATCCAGCGCCAGAAAACAGGGAATGAGCACTGAGACTATTAAATACCAAGCTAAATTTAAGTAACCAGGAGGCTGTGGGCTGGTGGGACTCCAGGCAGAGGAAGAGCCATAGGTACAAAGGACACAGTGACAGCAGCAAGAAAGCGCAGCAGACCACGGTGGCACTGCTGTCCCCTGGTTGCAGCACAGTGGTTAGTCCTGGACGTGACGTTGATCTCTGTCAGGATGCAGGAAGGTTGCTCCCAACCAAGAGCATCATGGATCTGCAAGGAGGGGACATGCTCTCAACCAAGGGACCCAGAACAACTGGGGACACCCAAGAACAAAATTGAACCCCAAATCCACCCCACAAACACTAGCTGCAAATGGATCAAGATCTAAGTGGAGAACCCGGAACACTAACATTCTTGGAAGAGAACAGAAGAGTCTTTGTGACCTTGACTCAGGCAGTGCCTTCTCATGTATCCCTGACACCTGCAGAACAGCAAAAAAAAGAAAAATCAGATAAAGTGGCCTCAATAAGAATTAAAAACTTGTGTTTCAACAATGCCATCTACAAAGTGAAAGGACCCAGAGAATGGGGGCAAATGACCTGCAAGTTGTCTCTGTAGTGAGAGGCTTGTGTTCCGGATGTGGCAAGAACCCTTAGGGCTTTCTTATAAAAAGACGAATCCCACTATTTAAACCTTAAAGGATGGAGCAGATGCTCTCTGAGGAAGAGGTGCAGGCAGCCAGTGCACCAGGAGAGGGTGCCGGTCGTCGGAGGGCTCCAGAGAAACCCACCCAGGGCACAGCTGGAGAGCTGATGGCTCAGGATGGCTCAGGGTGGCCTGCGCTGGGGAGCGTGGAGAGAGGAAGCTACGGGTCTTGCAGGAGGGACGTCCTCAGTGCCCGCGAGGATGGTCTGCGTGCTCCCCAGTGTGAAGCAGAACCACCACGCCATCCTGCACTGTCCTCCAAGAAGGAGGAGCCTCTCTGCAGGAGCACGCTCAGGGCCCTGAGGACACAGTGGAAAAGACCCACAAGGGCCCCAGCGGTGAGCGGATGAGTGAAGTGTGACCTCTGCAGGGTGAAAGGCTATTGGCCGTAAAGGGAGGACATTGGCTCAAGTTCTGTGCACAAGCCACCTACGGACACAAGCCATAGCCAAACACATCACGCACAAAAATTGTTGTCAGGAAGGCCCACGTTTTGGGAAGATCCCACCCCACGAGGTGTCCAGATGGAGGAGACCAGGCTGGGTGGGGAGGGCAGAGCTCCCAGCTCAGGTCACTTCAGAACTGACGTTCTCAAGGACGGTAACCCTGCTCTGGGTTGTGTGTTTGAGAGCAGTGGTTTGCGCTGTGGCGGTTCTACCTCTTGGAGTCATCACAGAGTGCAGAGTAGGTCAGCAAGAGCAAAGTTGTTTCTGCGCAGTCTTAAACAAAAGCCTCCCAGGAGAAAACTCACCGGAAACTCCAGGGTTTTGCCAGCACAGCCGCCCTCCACCCATGGCTTCTGACACTCGGTGCCCGTCACCTCCGGCCTGGCCTTGCTGATGTCTGCTGCTCATATGGGTTACTTTCTTCCCACGAGTGTGAAGCACACGTTACTGACCCACCACAAGGAGGAACTGAGACAGTGGGTCAAGCTACTGGCCACGTGGCTTCTGGGTGAGCCCTCAGCGCCATAGTGCCCCCCGCTGTGCCCTTCCTGCCGGTTCCTGCACCTCTTGCCCCATCAGGTCATGTGTAGCTCTCATACTGAAACCAGATGTCCACGGCCCCCTCTGTCCCAGGAGCTGGGGGACCTGGCTCACACATGTTCCTATCAGTCGCCCAAGGTGCCTCCAATCTATGCAGCCAAGAGTCAGGGGAACGTCCAAATGGTGATTGTGTTTCCTCCTGGGGTCTGAGAACTGCAGAGCCCTTACCTTTCCATCAGCTCTGAGTCATGTGACTCTCATAATAGTCCTGCGTCATTTTGACAAGTAAGAATATTATTGTTCTTTTAAAATGGAGTGACGAATGGAAAGATAGCCACATAAATAGATAAGTAGATGATGGATGTTTCATAATGGTCAACAGAGATGAGAGACATAGAGATAGACACGCATAGGAATCGACACAGGTGCGGTAGAGGCTGAGATAGGTGGAGATGATACAGGAAGTGAGACAGAGATGGTGCAGGTGAGAGAGAAGCATGGCAGGTAGAGAGATGGCAGAACTGATAGGCTGGTAGATGGAAGTGACTGATGACGGCCAATAAAGACAGATGGCAGAAAGAAGTGACCAGGATGATAGAGAGACAGCTACAATTGTAGAAATAGGTGATAGAGGAATGACAGATAGACAAGACAGAATGAGAGAGGTGATAGAGGGATAGGTAATAAAAGTACAGAGGGATGATGGAAGTGGCAAGTAGTCGATGACAGATTGATAAATGATACACAGGTAGAGGACAGAGGTGACAGATGATATAGACAGATAAAGACACATGATAGAGAGGGATAATAGATATGGGTAGGTCATAGACTGACAGATAAGGGGTAGAGATGATAGAGCGATCAATAGATTGATTGATCCATCGGACAGGAGTGTAGCCAGCCAGGTTGGAGGCTGGCCTCCGTTGTAGTCCCAGGGCCTGGCCTGAGAGCCAGAGGCTGACAGATGTGTCTAGGGTACTCCCGTCCAGCAGACCTCCTGGAGGTCCCTTGGCAGCCACTGGTGCAGTGGACCAAGCTGAGGACAGGAAGCCAGGGTCTGGGAGTCAGTTTCAAGCCCTCTGCTGCCTGCTCTGACCAGGACTCTTCCCATGGTGTGGCTTCCTGGCCATGGGGAGCCCAGTGCACGAGGAGCGGGCGGCTGTCCACATAGTGTCTCTCCCGCCTCAGCCAAGAGGGAGTGTGGGAGCTGGCGGGACCACAGGCCCCACGTTGTCCACCTGCCAGCACAGGGTTGGGTTCCTCCTGCTTGGGTTCCACTGCCCTTGGAGCCCTACCCCATGGCTCCTCTTCCTGCATGACTTCGTGGGTGTCATCTGTCCCCGTTGTCTCTCCCAAAATGGGTCCAGAGGCCCCTCTTGCAGTTGTGCAAATTCAGTTCCATTTGCTCCCTAGGAGCTCACACCCTCCCTGCAGCCTCCCCGCGGGTCCTTCCACTTGTCCTTTCATCCATCCCTTATCCATTTTTCCTTCGCTCCGAGGTGCCTCGTGGCCCTGCTGTGACTGACGCTGGCACAGGAAGCACCCACTCCCACCACTGTGGGAGCCCAGGACGCTGGAGCTGGGAGGCATCAGAGCAGCTGCAGCATGGGCCACAGGCCCTTGGTGCACACAGCCACCAGGGATGCAGTGATGTCCCAGGAGTCTCACGAGAGGGAAGGCTGGAGTCGCAGGCCCCTGGGGATTCTGCACAGTGCAATAACCCACCAGCAGGTAAGGGCAGGCAGACCTGGAGGCTGGCGAGGGAGGGCAGGCCACATCTCAGGGCCCTGGTATTGCACCAAGGAGCTTCAACATGCCTAGGGTGAGATCCTGCCCAGTGGACCCAGGAAATCAGACCTCCGACCTTCTAGGGGGGACACCAGGGCAGAGAGAGCAGGCAGGGGCAGACTCCTAGTGACAAAGGCCCTGGGACTGGAGAGCAGGGAGGCCAGAGCAGGCAAACAGGAGGCAGGGTGTGCAGGAGGGCGGGACTGGGCAGCGGGAGGAGAGCGTCCCTCAGGGTTGTCAGCACTTCTGCTTCAGGGACCCCATGGACAGGGACACTGCCAAGTGGGAACAGGACAACCTAGCGAGGACAGTCTCAGAGGCAGGGTGGGGATGGAGCAGCACAAGCGAGGACCCATCCATGTCAACACAGGACAAATGCCAACAGGAGGGGTCCCCCCGACAGGAGTGCAGAGGGGGAGTCCTGGCGTCAGCCAGAGGAGGGGCATCTGCAGAAGGGGCTGTGGAGGCCCAGGGCCTCTGGTGAAGGCCACCGTGGATGGGAGGCAGGGAAGGCAGCTGGAGCTGAGGGCGATCCCCACTGCAGGTGCAGGGAGGTGGCCGTCACCAGGCGCAGGGGTGCACCCCGAGATCCCAGAGCCTTGGGAGGCCTAGGCAGGAGCATCCAAGTTCAGAGCCAGACTGGCAACTTAAGAGAGACCTGTCTCAACAAGTACAAAAGGGCTGCATGTAGCTCATGGGTAGAACACCCTGGGTTCAATCCCCAATCCCCCAAAAAAAGAAAGAAAGAAAAGAAAAAGAGGAAAGAAAGAAAGAAGGCCCAGGGATCGTTTTTCCAAGTCAGGTTTAATAGATACATTGTTGGACTTTAATTCTTCTCATAAACACCAAGCAAGCAGAGTCCAGCAACAAACCTCAGGACTGCCATCCCCACCTCCTAAATATGACGTTTAAAATAAAAAGAATCCCCTCCATGTGCCTGTGCAGCAGCCTCACACCCTGCATCCTACCTGTCTGCAGGATGACATACCAGAAAGTGCATTTCCCTGGTAACTGGCGCCTGCAGACACCCAGGGGGCGGGGGCAGGCCAGTGGGCGAGGCAGCCAGTGCTCTATCACCACTGCCTGCTGTCCTGACTCCTCACCACATTTCACCCCTCTACTGACATGTTATGGCAGAAATGGCCATATTCCTGAGAAAGCACCATGTTCCGCCATAAAGGCAGATAAATAGGAGATTAAATTAAAAGTGGAGCACCTGGTTTGTCTTTGTGGCTAATTTATGAGCCCAGTCCCCTGGACCTTCTAAATATGCAGGCGTTAACGGATGCCTCTGTCCCCAGAGGTGCCCATTCGAGTCAGACTCTCCTGCTCAGTTCTGGCACTGCCCCTGCTGTGGACACAGTGACTTATCACCCGACTGCATCACAGCCCAGCAGGCACTGCACCATGTAACTCAGCCTGCAGTGAGGACTTCCTCCCAGGTCCAAGTCCAGCCTCTTCTCAGATTAAGTGGCTGCAAGAAGGAGACACTTAGTGACTTGGGAACTCCACTGGTATGGCTCTCCAGGGCCCCTCAATCACCAGCCATCTCAGGACTCTGCATGCTCCCTGAGGATGCTTGTGCTCCTGGGCCCTGCCCCCAAGGTCAAGGGCTCCGACTCCCCCTGAAAGGAGCATTCAGCTCACAGTGGCCAGTCCTGACCCATCCTTCTATCCCAGACAGCAGACCTCTGGGAGTGTTCTGGGAGCTGCTCCACTTGCTTGGGAGGCACAGGTCAGCTTCCTGCCTGAGGCTCCTGCAAATAACGAGGATGTAACTGCTCCTCCCTGACAAGCAGTGTACCTGCCCCTCTCACCCTCCTCAGGTGAGAGCGCTCCTCTGGGTCTTAGGATGCAGAGACCCCCTGCTCACACTTGCCAGGAGAGAAGGGCCAGCAGGGGAGGGGTGCCTCTTGTTTTAACTCCAGTCCACATGTGACATATACACAGGAGCATGCGGGAGCCATCCCTCCCAGTTCTCGCTCACAGTCCACCTGGGGATTCATCCTTGGCAGGGCCTTTCCAGGCACCCAGGCAGTGCTCACTGCCCTGACTCTGGCCCATAGAGCATGTCATCTGATGTGCCCTGGGCCAGCCTGGCTTTGCCTGGTCATTTGTGGAGATGCGGGTTGGTTTCTTTGCTTGGCCACGGGCTGCTGCCTCCCGTGTCCTGTGGGGTTCACATTCCACTGTCAGTGGGACTTTGAGTGGTTCATAGGCCCTTATGTCCGTGCCAAGTGCTGCCTGGAAGCATGTGTGACTCATGGTGGCATGGCCATGCGTCTCTGGGCGGGGATGCACCATCCTTGGGAGCCGCCACTCAGCTCAAGTGGACACTGCTAAAAAGTATTCAACGCTATCCTGAGCTTGGCAAAGGCTCTGGGCTCCAGACTGTTCTGTGGCTGCCTCCCCCAGCCACTGCCTCCCCATGGGCAAAAGACTTGGGGTGCAGACTCCCAGGATCTGGAGCTTGGTAGTGAGCGCCCCACCCCACTGTCCCTGTCTGTGGGCATCAAGCAGTTGAGAGGTCATGTGCTCTAGTGGAGGGGTCATGTGCCCTAGTGGAGGCAAGAGAAGCCCAAGGTCAGGACGCAGAGGCCACACAAAGCCACTTGGGTTCCCATACCACCATGAGGGTGATCATGGAAGTCCTGGAGCCCAGTCCCCCAAGCCCCGTGATCAGAGCGGATCCAGCACAGGTGGCAATCTGTCCCCAGTCTGTGGGCTGCTGGCCTTGGCGTGTCCTGCTCCACACTCTCATGTCTACCTACCCCAGGACCTAGCCCTGGGTGGCTGCCTGTCAGGCAGAGGCAGGGGAGCTGCTGTGGGCAGTTCCTACAGTCGCATCCTCATGACCAGGTTTACAGCTACAAGGACCAAGGCCAAAGCCATTCACCTGGCTGAGCCCAGGGTGTAGGGGTCTGTCCCACCTACTGCAGGAAGAAGTGGCAAACCCATGAGGAGGACTTAGATACAGGGTGAGGACATAATGGTGGTCCATTTGCCCACCTGCCAGGAGTCCCTAGCTATTTAGGGGTTGCTATAGCATCTAGTCTTGTCACCTGTGTCAAGGGGACTGCTCACTCTGGGGTATGCCCAGCTTGGGTGGAGGCCTGAACCCGGGGGTCTGCTCCTGCAAGGCCAGGGTCCTCCCCCAGCACAACAAAGCACAAAGTAGTAACAGTCCCCCTGGATTAGAACTGGGCTGAACAGGGGAGGGGGCAGGAGGAACAGTTGTCTGCAGAGGCCCCTCTGCCAGGGCAAAGGCAGCCTGAAATCAATTCCCTTCCCTCATTTGCATTTCTATGGTGTGTTTCATCCCCACACATCAAAGTTCCAGGCTCACCATCTCTCCTGTGAGGTTCAAATGAAAAATGTCATATCACAGTTCTTCATGTCTAATTAGGAGAGCTGAATGTGAGGCTTGCCTGGCCTGAAAGCAAACAAGCCGGTCTCTTCCCGCCTGCTCCTGGGGGCACGGAGCGGGCTGCCTTCCAGCAGATTCAAAGGAGCTGCAACCTTGCTTGTGTGTTTGAGAAAGGTGACCCTGCTCAATGACCAGGGTGGATCCAGGATTAGGGTGTATCCTGCAGGAAGTATCCCCGTTCTTGGGTTTAGGGCATGACAATAGGAGTTTTAGGGAAGTTGGAGGTTGAAGATTATTCCTGCTGGGAGTAGGGGGTGCCTGCTGCCTGAGTTCCTGCTGAGTTCTCTTGGAGAGAAAGTATTTTAGGACGTGAATTGTGCGGGGGGGATGGGGATTGCCCCTGAACCTGTGTGGAGGCGGCATGAGATAGGGAATAAAGAATTGCTGTTTGAACCTACAAAGCTGTGTTGTGGCTTGTGATTCTGTGCCAAGCCGAGACATTGGCATTTGGCACAAGCCCATAACACACTTGCTGGAAAAGGTCGTTTTTAAGCATCCATCATCCATCCATCCATTCATCTATCCATCTATCCTTCTATCAAACCATGCATCCAACCATGAACCCATTCACCCATCCATGCATACATTCAACCATCCTTCTATCCATCCATCCATCCATACATACATACATCTGTCCAACAACCTATCCATCCATACATCTGTCCATCCATCCATCCAACCATCCATCCATCCATCCATCCATCCATCCATCCATCCATCCATCTATCCACCTATCATTTTATCCACCCGTGCATCCAACCACAAACCATTCACCCATCCATACATGCATCCAATTATCCTTCTATCCATCCATCCATACATACATACATACATACTACATACATATATCTATCCAACAACCTATCCATCCATCCATACATACATACATACATACATACATCTATCAAACAACCTATCCATCCATCCATCCATCCATTCTTTTATCCATTCATCCACACATCTATCCTCCTATCCATCCATCAATCCATTCTTTTATCCATTCATCCATCCATCTAGCCTTCTATCCATCCATTCATCTATTTATCCTTCTATTCATCCATCCATCCATCCATCCATATATCCTTCCATCCATCCATCCATCTATCCATCCATTCATCCATCATTCTATCCATCTATCCATCCATCCATCCTTCTATCCATCATCCATCCATCCATCCATCCTTCCATCCATCCTATCCTTTATTGTTCTACTGGGGATCAATGATGGATACCTAAAAACAAAAGAGGTGGGGATTTCTGCAAGGAGAATGGCTAAGAATTTACTTTTGAAAGTGATTAAGTGAAAGAAAATAATGAAAAAAATAGGCAATGTTTTCATGGCAAACATTCATGAGAAAAGAATACAGAAAGAGGGGAAGAGAATGGCAGGGGCCTGGGGTCTTCCAGGGGTTCCCATATGCTCTGTGCCTTTTGCCCTCTGAGGTCCAGTGACAAGTTTGAGAAGGGAGAGTGCTGGCTTTGGCATTTTGAACCAAGAGTGGCAAGAGCCATTCACCACGAGTTTGCTCCCCACAGGAGTGCTGCAGACCTGGAGGAGTGTGGGAAGGATCCAGGGTTGGTGCACAGCCCTGTCCCTGGGAACCCTGAAAAGAAGTGAGAGCAGGAGATCCAGCCAGGTGTGAGGGAGATATGGGCGCCAATGCCCGGGAGTCCGGGGATCCAAGCTGTGGCTCTCACACCATGCTCTGAGCAGGAGGAGGTGGGTTCCAACCTGGGATTTGCCAAGTTAAAATATGAGAAAAAAAAACTAAGGAAAACTAAGAGGAGTAAGATCATTACAAACAACATCCAAAATGGTAAGTAAAAAGGAGGAAAATGAAGACAAGTTGGTTAAACCAACGTGAGGAAAAAGAAAACAAACAACAACATGGCCCACAACAATGGAAAGGGGGACGTGAACCCTGGATTCCACATCCTAGACACATGCAAAGGGATGGGGCCTTCTGGTGGGCACAGTTGGTCTCCACCTAGAGTAAAACACAAGGGAGTCCTCCCCAAAGCAGGTGTGCCCTGTGTGCCGTCCAGGAGTACTGGGGGACCTGAGATGTGGCCACTCGGGCAGCAGGGGGACAGTGCATCTCCACCAGGACAAAACCAAACAGAAAGCTCAGGTTCTGCAGCACGAACCACCCACACTGCACAGAGCAGCTCTGGCACAGACACCACTGTGAACCAAGAGGGTGGTTTAGCACAATGGCACTTCTGGCCCTGGAGGACAGAGCAGCAGCACTGAGAAATACCCCCTAGTGCTGGGCCCCCTAATGCTAGGTACCCTTGAGGTAGACACATCCAAATGGCACCTCAAGATCCCATGAACCCATCATGGCCAACTGCCCCGTGCCACCAGGTGACTCATGGAGCTGATGGAAGGCCCAGTACATACACTCTGCTGCTTTAAATAGCTCTGCGGGACTCAGCCACACCGGCTAGTTTACCAAGGCTATGGCAACCCTCAAGGGGCACTGGAGAGCAGAATCTTCCTAACAGGTCACATGGCCTGCAAAGTAAATCACCAGGGGTGTCATTGACCCCTTGCAGAAGAAGCTCACAGCCTCTGATGCGGAAGACCCCGAGCGTTGTGAGCCTGTTGCACCAGGAGGCATGGGCAGGACCCCCCTCGTGGCTTGGGAGAGAGGCCGGAGCACAAGCGACACCTGCAAACTTGACCACCTTCCAAGTCCCCAAGAAGTCTCAGGAGTACTAAAAAAATAAATAAAGTACAGATCATGTTTTCTGACTGCAGCTCGATAAAAATTCATTTCCAAATGATTTGTGGGCAAATTGAAATATGCGAATGGGAAAGAGAACATATTTGAAACTAAAAATGTAATGAAAATGCTACTTATCAAAGTGCGTGTGATGCTGTTAAAGTAGCACTTGAGAGAAAATTGATAGCTTCAGAGTAACTGTTTCTGACAAGGGGAAAAATGGTAAAATTAATGACTGAGATGTCCTCCTCAAAAAATTAGGAAAAGAACAAGATAAAGCCAAAGAAAGGAGAGGGAGAATCCATTTTCATAAATAAGTGGACGTGAGTAGAAAATGAATGGCGGAGTAATGGGAGGCCTGGGCAGGTCTGCCAGTCCAGTGCCTCTTCATCTGGGCCTTCTTCCTCCCAGGCTGTGGGACAGGACCTTCCTGTCTCCTGACCAGGACCGGGCCTCACTGAACTCCAGCTGGGTCTGTGTGCCCTACACATCCTGCTGGTACGGGTCGAATTTGTCTCCCAGAAAGGACTATGGAGTCCTAACCTGGAGCCCTGCGTAGGTGGCCTCATCTGAGCCTCTAGCAGGGGAGGTCAAGCTGAAAGGAGGCCATCGGCTGGCTCCTGCCCACATGGCTGCTCTCCCCACAGAAGTGAAACTGGATACAGGTGTGCATAGAGTGCAATGGTCATGCAAAGACCAGGCTAAGGATCTGACCCCACAGGATATATGACAGCTTAAACCTCAAGAAGCTGGAGCAGGTCTGGCAATATCCTTGCCATGGTTACAGGGAGTGGGCCTGCTGCCCCCAGCCCCATTCCCAGCCCCAGAGCAATGAGATGGTGCCATTGTTACTGCTGTTGACCGGTGACGAGTCCTTGCTTCTCCAATGTTGAAGAATAACACCAGAGAGCACGCCGAGGCAAGGTCAGAGTAGAAATTAGAAGTTTATTAAAGGACAGCAGAAAAGACTTCTCCCAGAGGAAGAAGGGGACCCAAGAGGTGGAATCCATGGAAGTGTGGTTGTCTCCCCTTTTTATAGTTTTGGTGATGGAATGTAAGGGGGAAGGGTTGGGACACAGGTGGGCCAAACAAGTAATCTGGGCAGGAAGGACTTCATTATCACTTATTTGGGATGGGCTATCTCCAAAAATGTTGGGGGCTGTTTCCTGGGTTCCATTAACATTTCTTTGGGGTGGACTTTGATCCACTTTGCATTGTTTGCATTGAGTTTGCTGCATGGTTGTAGATAGGTGTATTCTTGCTGTTGCCAAGGACAACATTTCTCAGAGATCTCCTTGTCTATGTTAAGCTGTCTGCTCTGCTCTGACCCATGTTGATGCAGAAATTTTGAGTTTCAGAGGTCTCAGCCTGTGGGAACTCTGAAACTCAAAATTTCTGCATCAACATGGGTCAGAGCAGAGCAGACAGCTTAACATAGACAAGGAGATCTCTGAGAAATGTTGTTAGACTTTTGGTTTTCAGACCTTGTAGGAATCAAAATCAACTCATGTATAACTAAGGTACGGTGGCACAGAGTAGGTATTTCCATTCCAAATGGAGAAATAGGCACACAAAGTAAAGCTGGGTATGATCAAAACCTAAATGTAGTTGGGCTAACAAGTCCTCTTTCCCCATGCTCAGCATCTGGGCACATGTTGTGGACAGTGGGCTCCAAAGGACTTGGGAAGCCCTGACCCATGTCCTCTGACATAGGCTAACTGTATCTTTAGCCAGAAATCTCCTGACATATAGTCCACATTGCCAGCATCTCTTAATCCCGGGAGTCACTACTGAAGCTTCAACTTCCTTCTACAACTACACACATGACCCTCTCAGGGCCTACTTACATGAATTCTCACTTTGTTACACTTTGACCTTCCAGGCCGACATTTGCAATCTTGTGGAAGCCTTTATGACCATCTAACTTCAGGATCCTGCATTCCTGCAGAACTAGCACCACATGCTTGAAGCCAGTGTCTACCCCCATCTCAAGCAGTAGCCAAGCCTCTGAAGACCATGGAAGGGGCGAGTTTTGTGTGGCTGAGCGAGCATGGAAAACAAACTTCCTAGCAGTTTCTCTTCTCAGTGGAATTTGTATATTCATATCTTGTGAACATGATTTGTGAATCTGGCCAATTCCTGAAATGACCTTAAGCTGCTTCTCTACTGTGTCTGTGTAATTTTTTAGAATCTCTTTGGTAACTGTAATGCATTAACAACCATAGTTCCTGAGGCCCAGAATTACTCCCCCTTTTCTGACCAAAATGCAAACTTACACTCTTCCTTGTGCTCCACATTCTCCAAGTAAACATGAATAAAAGCTGCTAGAAACATCCATATCACTGCTTGAATGCTGTGCTTCCTTGACATTTCCTCCATCAGGGTAATGAGTATATCACCTCTAAACTTAGCCACAGGAATGTGATAGGACATATGCATAAAGTAGACAATATCTTTGCCAGAATATAATATAAATGTCTTCTATTCCCTTTCCAGCAGAATCCTCCTCCTGTGCAAACTCATGAGCACAGTGTTTCCTAGCAACAATCCTATCAGCATTGTTCTTTAGAGCTTCCACCAGAATCACATGATAAGTTCACTAACAATGTTCAGAGCTTTTCCAGCTTACATCTCTAAACTATTCAAAGTATCGATTCCAATTACCAAAGTCCCCACAAGTTCCTGAACCAAATATTCAGGCAAGTAGGCAAGTCACTGCAAACAGCTCACTGGTTGACACCTATTTCTATTCTAGGTGGTTTCTTTTTTGTCTGTATGAAAGAGATGACTAGAATAATTAGAGGAGGAAAAATTTATCTTTCTTAGATTCAGAGGTAGACCATTAGTCAGCTGTGTTCCTAACTCTGGGCCCAATATGAGACCAAACATCGTGTCAGAAGAGTGTTGTTTAAGAAAGCAGCTCAGGCATGGCCACTTGGAAGCACAGAGGTGGCAACTCACCAGGCACAAAATGGAAACCCCCTGGCACGTTCACATGGAACTACTTCTTCTAGCCAATACCTACCAGCTTACACTTGTCTCCCATTTAATCCTATGCATGCATTAAAGCTCCTGTAACTCTATCTTTTCACCTCAAATCTTTCTTACATTGTCTCACACAGGAGCTTGTGGGGGCACCTCATATTGAAAACTGTAACACTTTATAGTGTCCTGCTCAAATATGATTTGTCCTGTGATGCAAAAAGTCCATCGAAACCATGCTGAGAGCAATAAGAATGGTCCCTTGAGTGAAACTATAGGAGGCCAGACTAATGGAAAGATTTTGAATAAAATGTGTCCTTTCACAAGTGATGGTTTGTTTTTGCTTTTAGCTAAACTGTGGAACCAACTCAAATGCCCATCAGTAGATGAATGGATAAAGAAAATATGGTATATGTACACAATGGAATAATACTCAACAACAAAAGAGAAAAAAAATCATGGCATTTTCAGGTAAATGGGTGGAGTTGGAGAATATAATGCTAAGTGAAGTTAGAAAATCCCCCAAAAACCAAATGCAAAATATATTCTCTGATATAAGGAGGCTAATTCTTAGTGGGATTTGGAGGGGGACCATGGGAGGATTAGATGAACTCAAGATTGGGCAGAGGGGTGGGAGGGGAAGAGAGGGAGCCTAAGAGTAAAAAAGATGGTATCCGAGATGGATATCATTACCCTAAGTACATGTATGAAGACACGAATGGTGTGGATGTACTTTGTATATAACCAGAGATATGATAAAATGTGCTCTCTATATATGTGTGATATGAGCTGTAATGCATTCTGCTGTCATGTATAAAAAATTAGAATAAAAATAAAATAGAACCTGAAAAGTAATCAAACAAAAAATACCTTCAATTGACCCCGAGTTTATTCAGAACAAGGTCAATGGCATTATGGCAAGCATTTACAGAGTGACCTCTTTCTATTCCTTGTTTATGTTTTTATCCTTAGTTTTGCTTTTTCCTCCTCCTTTAACATATGTTATCCAATAGTACTTTATATTATTTTTAAAGCAACCTGAAATATTTAGGTGATGAGATGAGAGATAAATACCATTCATATGTTCATAAAACAAGGTTATCATTTAGGATTTTTTTTTTACTAAAAGCACTGACTTTCCAATTAGATTTCCACCTGAAGAAATATAAGCATTTTTAATTTAGAATGTTGGCTGCTGAGAGGGCAGAGAGGATGCTTTATAGTACCTAGCAAGTAGCAAACCACACAATCATCACTAGTCAGTAATTTTAATGACCAATTTGGTGCACTGCAAAAAAATAGAGTCTTCACAATGCATAAAACAATGCAGCATTAATTACCAGTCATTTTTTTTCTTGTAGAGAAATGTTTTACTTAATCCTATTTAAATTTTCCAATTTGTTTGTGGATATTTTTTTCTAAAACTCATATGAGGTCTAGGCTCAGTGTGTAAAGTAATAGTAATTGTCCCTACTCCTGAGTAGAACATGATGAGGTCAGTTAAATTCACTGAAGAAAGTCCATGTGAATTATTCAATTATTTCTTTAGTGGATAATGAAGGCTTGACCTGTGTGCAAGTCCACAGAACTCTAAGTACAGTTGAACTCCACCTCCTGGGAGAAGCATCATGTCACCAGAAGAAAATAGAGTAGCAATAAAAAGTCATGAGTGTTGGGTGGTGGTGATGTTTGCACAGTGGGAATGTGCCTGAGGAACTTTGATACTAGACAGTTGAGCTAAATAGAGTCGTAAACCTATAATGAAGGTTCATGCCAATAAAAAGCAGGTAGGGTACAACTTTATCTGAACATCATCCCTAACACATTGAGAAGCTATCCGAAAGTGAAAAATTTAATTGCAGATGTGGACTATTGGTAATGTAAAATAAAACCATTCCATGAGCACCTTCAACTCTTGTCATTGTCCAAAGATCCCTGTGATTGTCTCCTGTTAGATCCTCACATATGACACATTAAGTGTGAAAGATGGTCGACCACCTCTATGCAGAAACACTGAGGCCCATGAAATTGTACTGCTCAGCCTGATGATCCATGCTGTTCTGCCTGTAACATACAATAGCACCCAACTCTGGCTGTCTTGTACAGAGTTTGCCCAGCATCGTAGGTGCTATAAACCTTGACTCCTCCATTGCGGAGTTGGCAGGGTGTGTAGCATGAATCTTCAGTGCATGACAGCTCTTAATCTCAAATAAGCAGTGATTGTCAGTTGACCTTTGAGGACTTTTGGGTTCAGAACCTGCAGTTTTCATGTCCTCAGTCTACTTTGTGCATCTGCAACTTGAAGGTATAGCCCATTCATCTACAGGGTAATCTGGTTTAAAAACAATGATGGCACTGTCACTGAGTTGACAGAGGCACTTGTTGTAGAAATTTAAAATAATTATGAGGGAGAAACCAGAAGAATTCCTATGACTAGTTAACAATTGAAATATTTTTGTCTGCTTAAAAAAATTAAGTAAAGGAGAAATATTTTCTTATGAGGGTACTCAATTTTAGGAATTGGGATAGAGATTCTAAGCGGTGTATTCCATCAAGTAAGAGAACATCTGGCCTACCAATGGCATTGTAGGAAAGCCTTGCCCAACTAACATGTTTTGTCTTTCAAAATTAATGCTGTGCTTGTGGGACTCAATTAAATAAAATTAAATTAATTAAATATGCTGTGCTTAGGAAACATCACTCTTCCCTCATGGTAAGTATCCTAGGGACAGCCTCCAGCACATCTTTCCCCACTGGGCTACCTGCTTCCAGGCAACATTCCCATTGTACTAGGAATGAGCCCCTTTGAATAAGACTCTCCTACTGACCACCTCCCAATAGCTTAGTGCACTCTTGTAACACAGGGTGATAACCTATCATGGTCTTCTCATGATACTTTATGAGCTATCCTGGAACTATTAGCACCCCTTGTTTCTTAATCTTGACCATTTATTTGGCTCCAGCAAACTTTGTCCTACTGTTTCCTCAACTGCAAATAAGTCAAGTTACTTCTGTCCTCAGAGAATTAACATTTTCTATGGCTTCCATTCAGACTGCTCTTACTTCAGAAATGGACTTCTCCCTCAATCTTTTTAGGTCTTGTGACAAATGTCACCTGATTTCTCAGCAATGGCACTAACCACCTTATCAAATGCCCTGTCTCTCCCTTTGTCCATACCTTGGTTATCTATTTTTATAGGACTTATTACTGTCTAACATTAGATTATATCTTTGTTCATTCTTAGTCTTCTTCCACACAAGCAGCTGATTCATAAAAGAAAGACTGTTTCTCTCTTCCCACATGAATGGTTTTGCTCCTGCAGGAAGAATTCAGCCTCTGTGCAAAGACAGTCAAGCAAAGGAGTCTTGCCAACAGTGCAAGGTGTTTCTGGGAAACTGAGAGAGAACATAGCTCTAGCCCTTAGGTCCAGGTTTTATAGAATCCTCTTTGATGAAACAAGTGAATATAGGTTGTTACAGATTGCTTAATGTGAGAAATACACAAATGGGGAAAAGCCATTTCCTGAAGGAGACCCTTGCTCTTTTGCAATAAAAAATCCAGGGGTTTCACTATGAACCTCAAAATGCTTTGATAATACTTTCAATTTGTCATTACTTATTTCTATGCTTTTTACCTTCATAAAATGCTTTTAAATAGAAAATAAATTTGCAAATATGTGAAAGTTATTGATTATCTCTTGAATAGAAATGGACTTAATGAACTTAAATCCCTTAGAAATTTTGAAGCATCCTACAAAGATGTGTTTTGCAAGGAGACGGGGTTGGACAACTGAAAATAGGACAACCCAGGGTTTATGTAATGATCTAAAGGAAACCCTCAGGTCTGTGCTTCTCCTAGCCCATCATTCTAACATATTATTTCTCAAAAGGGTGATCTATGACCACTGAGCATCCTGAAACTTTTCAGGGAGTCCATAAGATTGCCATGGTAATTTCATGATATCACCAAAGTCTTGTTTACTTCTTTCATTATTTTTGACACAAGCATATACTGGCATTCAGCAGAGGCTACCTGGTTTGTGGTAGTACAACAGGTTAAATGCAGAAGCAGATATGAAAATGGAGCTATCTTCTATTCAGCCAAACGTTAGAGATATTTGCAAATAGGAAAAACAATATCAGTCTTCTCACTGAATAGTTTTGTCTTGGAAATGTAGTTTGGGTGGAGATTGTGTAGCGTGCACTCTAGTAATTGAACCCTGAGCCTCACCCATGTTCAGTATGTGCTCCAACACTGAGTTTTACCTTTAGCCCCAGAAAATGTACTTGTATTTAAAAAGTATTAGTTGATCGACATATAATGAATATATTATTATCTTTTTTAAATGAACTAACAATTAACAAATTATTTTCATATTTAATGACTGCTGAATTTTAATTTCTAATTATATATATGTATATATATATATATATATTCTTCACATAAGCAAAGTATTAGTTGATAGACATATAATGAATATATTATTATCTTTTTTAAATGAACTAACAATAAACAAATTATTTTTATATTTAATGACTTCTGAATTTTAATTTCTAATAACATAAATATATATAGATAGTCTTCACATAAGCAAACATTTGAGTGCAGAATAGCTTTTAAAAGCAGAAGGAAGCTCATAAAGTTTAAAAACTACTGTTCTAAGACATTAAGCTGTCAATGGAAACACTCCAAGTGAATATTTTATAAATTAAACTTTAAGACAATGAAGACATAGTGAGACTTTGATCATTTTAATTAGCTGATTAATTTTAATTAGCTATATTTCTCTGGACTCCAAGATAATTGTGATTCATTTTTTTGTATTCATTATGTCTTCCTCTTTCCTCAAAGGTTTTTACTATGCGACGTTGTTTTCAACTTGTCTGTACATACAGTTAAATAAAGTCTTGCAGATATGAAACCATGGAAATCGGTGGAAATTTTTCTGTCCTAGAATTGTGGCCATGAGCAAAGGGTCCTGAACTGAACTGCCTAGATTTATTCAACCCTTAGGCTTCCTTAAAATATGGGTTATATTACTAGTTCATTCAAAGTTCTAGTAATATGATTACATAACTTCATACTTAGAAGAATCCAGAATAGCACTAGAAACACTTAACAAGTGTTAGTTAGCCTTATAGTTAATTTAGTAACTTTAGCTATCATTATATTCGTTACTGAGAATAATATCAAAATAAGACTTGCAATTCTGGAGGGAAAGGACTATTAAAACTTAGGAAGTATTGATGAATCAAAGGAATTAGGAATTTGATGGTAAATTAATTCTTCAAATGAGTCAGTTTCCTTTTCTGAGAAATCCTTTATGTTTTCATCCATGAGTGAAGTTCCCCTTCTGCTACACAAACTACTAAAAATATAATAAGGCTTCATTATGCAGTTTTAATATAAAAACAAAGAAAAACAAAGACTGCATGTTATGAAGACTAGTAACTATTGTAAAGGCAATCTGTTAGCTCCCAAGTATATCATCTCCTAATGACATCATTTTCCAAGCTGGGACACCATATTTAAAATGATATTGCTAAAGGATAAAAGTCCTGACATAGTATCCTGAGAATCAATGAAAACCAGCCTTATAAAAGACAGTCTGTTGAGACCTGTTCTCATTGTTTAAACTAGGACAACATTAGGAATCATTTTAAATAAAATATCCTAGATCTTATAAAATATTCTTATATTTGCATTGTGACTATGATGACCTGTGAAATGATAGTTTAGCAATTTCTTTTTTTCATCATGGAAAACTGAACCCAGGGCCTCATGCATGCTAGGCCAGCACTTTACCACTGAGCTATATCCCCAGCCCAGGAGATTTTTACTCCTAATCAGTATATGCAGATGTTTACATTGAATATGTCCTTATATTAAAATTACAGTCACTAAATATATTTTTCTGAGTATCAGAATTAGGTCCAATGTAAGAATAAACTTTCAAATATCTGGTTTGGCCGATCATGTTTGAGGTGGTAAGTGCCCCACCATTGGCTGCATAAAACAAAAGTCTAAATATCTTCATTAGAAAGAAATTTAAAATTTAAAATCTCACAGATTCATTTAATTCTGCTCTTTACTCTTTCCATTAATGTTCAGCAAACAAGTCGACTTCCCTTCTTTTGCTCATGTCAGAAATAAACCTTTCATATGCTGTACAACTCTCATTAAATTATTCAACAAGTTGGCTCTCTGAAATTACTCTCCCTAGATACCATTTTCATTCTATGATATTCTCCTACTCAAAAAAAAAAAAGAAAAAAAAGAAAAAGAAAAGAAAAAAGAAAAAAGTAAAGAAAAAAAAGAGAAATGAAAAAGAAAGAGGTCACTGAACTATTAAGTTAATATTTTTGACAAGGTCTACCCTGTTTGGTCAGGCCACTATGATCCTGCAAATGTCCATGGTTGAAGTTGTTGAAGTGACTTGGTTATTTTGTATCATGAGTTCACCCTCTTTGAAAGCTGAAACCACAGATTGTGGCTCCCTCTTCTTTTCTCCTCCCATGCCTCTTTTCTGCAGCATTTATTGTTTTTTTCCTTGTAAGAACATGCTTAAAGCATCACAGTGAACTGTAATATGTTGACTATTTCCTTATTTGAGTCATTTAATAAAACCTCCATTTCTGCTCGCTGGATATGACCTCTTGCATTCAAGTCTCTCAACTAGATATTTTGACTTGATCCTAAATAGCTGGTTTTGCCTTGATATAGTCATTGTACAGAAATATATCTGTCACTATTTAGCACATTATGAATGTGGGATGGATGATGAGACAGAGAACAAGAGAAGAATAATCAAAAAAGTTACTTATCCAATGTTGAAAACACAGCAAATTACAAGTGCTTATTATTTAAATGAACCTTTGACTTCCAAAAGATGATATAACCATTAAATTTTCAATTATATCTATTAGACATACTGTTACATAAACTATGATACATCTAGCACTATCCACTGCAAAACATTTATATAATAACCTCAAATTCCATTTTTAAAACTCAATATTTTAAGTAATGATTTATTTTTTGTCATTTCTACAAATGTTACCACAGGGGGAAATGAGACCCAAAAAGATAAATGGTAGAAATTAAACTAGAATTGTCACTCTTATGCTAGATGATGCATTTATAAAGCCACATAAAAATATGAATCATCTTTATGACAATCATTACAAGAATTACTAGTACTAGTCTTGCTTTAAGTAAGGAAATAAATTGCTTTGCTCAAAATTTAATCCAATTATTTCTTTACATATTCACTAATGTTAACAAAATTTTAATTGCTAGAGGGCAGCCAAGGACCCTAAACTCTTTGCAGGGAACAACTGGCACGTTTATCATTACAAAATCTCTAAATTTTGACATTATATTTAGACTAAGTTGCTCTAGAGGCTTGTTTGTATTGATTAACCTAACCTATTAAATTAAGTCAAAACCATCAAATAATTTTTGCCAGGGACTAATAATCCCATGCCTAAGAATACTCTGTTTCATAACACATTAGAGTAGGGATATTTAGGTAGCAGTAAATAATAAAGACACTGTATATATCAGTAATAATACTCATCATAACAAGAGTTTCTATTTTCCAAGGCTCATGACATTTTATGATTTGATTTTCAATTTCATAAGAATTAAATTATCTTTTGTTGTTTTCTTGTTTACATACCTTCTTTTTCTTCATTCAGAGAACTGCCTTTTGGATATTCTTCTAGTAATTTACAGTTTGTGTGCTTTTGAGGAAGATTAAGGAAAAGGAAACAAAACACACGCACAAAAATTGCCTTTTCTTTTTGATATCTGTAAAATGTTGTTAGAGGAGACATATTTATATTTTATTGTTGGTTGTTCAAAACATTACAAAGCTCATGACATATCATCTTCCATACATTTGATTCAAGTGGGTTATGAACTCCCATTTTTTACCCCAAATACCAGTTGCAGAATCACATTGGTTACACATCCACATTTTTACATAATATCATATTAATGAGTGTTGTATTCTGCTACCTTCTTTCCTATACCCTAGTATCCCCCCTCCCTTCCCTCTCATTTTCCCTCTCTACCCCATCTGCTGTTGTTTAATTCTCTCACTTGTTTTTTTTTTTTTTTTTTAGATCAGAACAGGGAAGAAGAGCATGAGGAAAAGACTAACATTAAACAGAGACGAGTGGGGTGGGAGAAAGGGAGAGAGAAGGGAAACTGTATGGAAATGGAAGGAGACCCTCATTGTTACACATAATTACATATAAGAGTTTGTGAGGGGAAAGGGGAAAAAACAAACATATTTATATTTAAAATTTAATTTTGGGATTATAATAGTTCATTTGCCAATGTTGCAGAATTATCTCAGTAACATATACAATAGTAACTTGGACTCAAAAAACCACAAGGCTTAAAAAAGTATGAAGATGCACTAAAATCATTAGAGGTTGATAATTTTTTTAACTGTTACATTTTAAAATTTAGGGGATCCAACATGGTGGCCGGTGTGGAGAGATCAAGTCTCTGACCTCTTCAGCTGCACGGGCATAGGGAATTGTAAACCATCTAAATGCTGTTTGCTCAGGATCACTAGGCAACGCTGAGCTGATGTGGATCTGGGGCAAACAGTCTGGGCCTCTCAGAACACACACGGAGCCCTGATTGGCTGGATTCAAGCTCCCATTTGCCTGCGTCTCACAGACAAACCACTGTGACTCAGCACTAAACGATCTCACTGAAACAACTGGTCGGCCCTTCTGAACCTGCGGAGGTTAATACCAACCAAGCCTTCATAGGCAGGGGCCACAAGTTTGAGACGGGGATTGGGGGAGCCAGTCAGGACCCACCCATTGCATTGGTCACCCAGCAAAGGGAAGGAACTGTCGCTGTTTGCATGGGATACCACCATGGCAGAAAACTGACGTCATGGGCGGAGGAGATAACTTCATTGAAACTGGAGGCGACAAGTGTGTAACCCCCTAGCCCTCCCTCTCCACACAGTGGGGAAACCTTAAGGGACCCTCCCAGCTCTCCCGTGAGTGCAATAGTCAGACCGAGGGAATCAGGAGTGGCACGGGACCTGCGGCACTGAACCCCCGGCTACCGCTCTCACCAGTGCTGACAACTGAGGTCTCTTGCACCAGCTACCAGAGGCGTGGCTACCGGAGGGCAAGCAAAATTTGCTGAGGGTTCTCAGCCCCAAGCTCCACAAACTTAGGATCTGAGGGAATGGCAAACAAAAAGAGTGTGCCCAGTCGTTCAAGAAAATAGGGCTCCTGGGAGCAGCAGAGTGGGGCCTGGCTTGAGGAAAAGTGGGGAAGTGACTAGACACAAGAGAAGGCCCTAGGCACTCAGGATTGGAGACCCCCCCCCAGTCTGCGAGGAGGAGCTGCAGCACATGATTGGCTCCCGCGAATTGAGAGGAGAATCTTGGCCTGGTGGGCATAGCTCCACCTACTGGAAGAGAAGTTAATCAAACTTTAAGACTGCATTTATTAATTTTTTTTATTTGGTTTTTTTTTTTTCATTTTCAGTTTTTTTTTTAGTTTTTAATTTTTTAAAATTTTTTTGATTATTTTTTCATTTTTCTTTCTTTTCTATTTTTTCTTTTGTCTTTTCATTTCTTTTCCATTTCCTTATTCCCCCTTCCTTGAATTCTACCTGCTTACTCTCATTCTTTTTAGTGACTTCTTCCCTTTCCTTCTAATACCTTTCCTCCCAATCATCAAATTAATTTATAGGAGTAAACAGTAACTCAGCAGTCAAACAGAACAAAAAGTAACATGAGCAGCATGAAAAAGCAAGGAAGAAAAGGAGTACAAACAATGCAGGACAGCCTAAATATTCAGGAGGACCTAGAGGCATGGGAAAATGGTCAAATAAAGAACTCAAGGAATACCTTAGACAGATGGAATGGAATCTTAAAGAAGATATGAGACAGCAAATTCAAACAGTGAAAGAACACATTGAAAATGAATTACATAAACAGATAAAAGAAGAAAATAAGCCTGTTTATCAGGAGTTAGAGATTACAAAAAAATCAAAAACAATAATTCTAGAAATGAAGGAAACTATAAACCAAATTAAAAACTCAAACAAGAGTTTGAGTAACAGAGTGGAGCATGTAGAAGCCATAACGTCAGATAATGAAGACAAAATATATCATCTTGAAAAAAGTCTAGCCAACTCAGAAAGGCTGGTAAAAAATCATGAGCAAAACATCCAAGAGATATGGGATAACATAAAAAAAAAAAAACCTTAAGAGTCATCAGGATAGAGGAAGGTATAGAGGTTCAAACCATGGGAATGAGCAACCTGCTGAATAAAATAATTATAGAAAACTTTCCAGAAGTACAAAAGGAAATGGATATACAAATTGTTGATGCATACACACTGAGCATACAAAATCACAGTAGACCAATGCCAAGACACATTGTTATGAAGGTATCCAATATACAGAACAAAGAGAAAATATTAAAAGCTACAAGAGAAAGGAGGCAGATTACATTCAGGGGTAAACCAATAAGGTTAACAGTGGATTTTTTATCAAAGATGCTAAAAGTGAGAAGATCCTGGAAAAACGTATTTCAAACACTGAAAGACAATGGATGCCAACCAAGAATTTTGTATCGAGCAAAATTAAGCTTCAGATATGACAACAAAATAAAAATCTTTTATGATAAAAAAAGTTAAAAGAATTTGCAGCCAGAAAACAGCATTGCAATGCATCTTGAGAAAAACACTACTCGAGGAAGAAATTAAAAACAATAACCAAAACCAACAGTGGGAAGTACCTCAGTAAAGACAGAGGGTGGGGGGAAAGCTAATCATGGAGAAACAAACTATATTTTAAAAAAAGAAGATAAATAATCAAACATGGCTGGAAGTACAAACCATATGTCAATAGTAACTCTAAACGTTAATGGCTTAATCTCTCCAATAAAGTGACATAGGCTGGTAACATGGATTAAAAAGACAAATCCAACAATATGCTGCCTCCAGGAGACACATCTGATTGGAAAAGACATACACAGGCTGAAGGTAAAAGGTTGGGAAAAATATACCACGCACACGGTCCTCGTAGGCAAGCAGGGCTGGCCATCCTCATATAGAATAAAATCGACTTCAAGACTAAGTTAATCAAAAGGGATAAGAAGGACATTATATACTGTTAAAAGGAACCATTCACCAACAAGACATAACAATGATAGTTATTTATTCACCAAATAAGGGTGCTGCGACATTCATAAAACAACTCTCCTCAAGTTCAAGAATCAAATAGACCACACCACAATAATTATTGGTGACTTCAACACACCTCTTTCACCGTTGGACAGATCCTTCAAACAAAAGTTGAATAAAGAAACTATAGAACTCAATATCACAATCAATAACCTAGACTTAACTGACATATATAGAATATATCAATCATCATCAAGTGGATATACTTTTTTCTCAGCAGCACATGGATCCTTCTCAAAAATAGACCATGTATTATGGCATAGGGCAACCCTTAGTGAATATAAAGGGATGGAGATAATATTATGCATTTTATCTGATCATAATGGAATGAAACTGGAAATCAATGATAAAAGAAGGATGGAAAAATCCTACATCACCTGGAAAATGAACAATATTTTACTGAATGATCAATGGGTTATGGAAGACATAATGGAGGAAATCAAAAAATTCTTAGAGATAAATGAAAATACAGACACAACATATCGAAATCTATGGGACACAATGAAAGCAGTTTTAAGAGGGAAATTCATTGCCTAGAGGTCATTCCTCAAAAAAAGAAAAAACCAACAAATAAATGAGCTCAAACTTCATCTCAACACCCTAGAAAAGGAAGAGCAAAACAACAGCAAATGTAGCAGAAGGCAAGGAATAATTAAAATCAGAGCTGAAATTAATGAAATTGAAACAAAAGAAACAATTGAAAAAATTGACAAAACTAAAAGTTGGTTCTTCCAAGTCTTTCAAGAAAAACTTATGGTTTCATTTTCTACTGGAAAAAAATCTTAAACCATACCATTTCTGCATAATTAGCTCTGCTATAAGTCTTTTGTGTTGACACAATCTCCATAGTATCACTTTATAATGTATTATTAAAAGCCATCAATTTGTGTCAATCCTTTGCTTTAAAATAAGCCAGCTCTTTATGTACAGAATACATTTTTATAATAGCAATAATCTCCTTCTTATCCTGACCTTAACTAGCTTTAAGTGCCTTGTTTACTTTCCCAATCTTATGGACTTCAACTTTTAGGCCTTTTCTTAATTGACAATACTCTTCAATACTATTCTTTCTGTTGGAATGCTCTTAATTTGTAATATGTGTGATATATTCCTAAGCATCTGAGAAAACTTTTAAAATGTCTCTCTGACTCTCTCTCTCTCTCTCTCTCTCTCACACACACACACACACACACCCATAGACATACACACACATAACACACACACACACACACACACACACACACACAACTAAAATGAGGTCACAAAATTCTTGAGCCTGGGGAAATGTGAGGTGTGAGACTGCAGTCCCATTGGTCACTGTGACCTGGAATATAGAAATTTTCTGAGACCATGATTCCATAAGAATAATAAATAACTTTGGTAAAAGCCTTTTCCTTATTATTGTAACTCTTACCTGGAATGAATAAGTGACCAGTTAACACTCTATGTCTTGTGTTTTCTTGACACCCAAGGCATATTATAGCAAGGAAGTTGCTGTAACCTCCTTTGTTTTTATTTTGTTAGCTATAAAGCTTCAGACCCCTCAGATGTCATTTCAGAAACACAAATTCTAGGATGATTAGAAGGTTGTCTCCGTGGATGATCATCCTTAGGTTGGCCTGAATAAACTCTTTATTCTCATACTCAGCATGCCTCACCTTGCCTTTCAGTTTGACACATCCATCAAAGCCTGGATGATAGTTAATCTTGGATGTCAACTTGATTCAATTGATAGATGCCTAAAGATTGGTAAAGCACCATTTTGGGTGCTTATCTGAGATTGTATCCAGAGAAGATTGTCATGAGGAGGAGCGAACTCTGTGCAAAGCCCCCCCACACACACACACAGTGTATGGCATTATTCAGTGGGCTGGGAGCCTGGATGGAACAAAAAGCAGAAGAGGAAGAAACACACTAGGAAGCATTTGTTGTGTGTTGCTGCTGCTGTGGTCCATGGATGGACATAAGATTCCAGATTCTTCAGCCTTTGAATGCAGACTTGCCCTAGTGACTTTCCAAGGAGGTTCCAAGTCTTCAGTCTCAAACTGAGGCTGCATCACCCATTCCTCTTGTTTTGAGACTCCAGCTTCTTGGCCTGGAAGCTACTGGGTCCTCTGGCTTTGCAGTCCACAGATGGCCACTGGGGACTATCCACAATCATATGAGGCATCTAATAAATCCCATTTTCTAATACTACAGCTCAATATAAATACAACTTCCTCTGTGAAATCATTACCTACTTCAAGGAGGAGTAGATTATTTCCTCCCTATTTTCTAAACAGATATTTATTCATAAATACTCTATCAGGCATCAGATTAGTTTATAAAAATTACACAAAAAATAATGTGGTATATTGATGATAAATTACCATCTAGATTTGGACCCTGTGACCTCACAGGTTTTTACATCAAATGATGGATATGTAAGTCCCCAGCCCATTATATGTGTATATGAATATGTTATAAGCCTTCTATGTCTCAATATGAAATGATAACCTAAAGATACACTTAAAATATAAAAAGCATATTAATTACAAATGAAATAAAGAATGAACGAGATGGGTTATACCTATGACTTGATAATATATGCTTAAAGTCAATCTCTATAAACATTCCATATTCCATGGGCTGGGGTTGTAGCTCAGTGGTAGAGTGCTTGCCTAGCACATGTGCAACACTGGGTTTGATCCTCAGCATCACATAAAAATAAATAAATGGAATAAAGGTGTTATGTCAATGTTCATTTTTAGAAATGTATATTTTTAAAGACTCCATATATTTTCAATATTGCTGCAGAAATTAAAAATATATCATTCTTAATGACTTTTAAATGACTTCTTTTATAGAATGAGCCTTTGTTGACAATTCTAAATCTTTGTTAAAAATATTTCTGTTCATTTTTACATTTTACCTTCTTTATTTTGTATCCAGTCCTTTTCAAAACCTATGATTTTGAATAACAGGAAGGAATAAGCTATAAATCTAATAAAATATGTTTCTAGCTGGAGGAGTTCTGGTAATTTCCAAGATTACACCTCCACAGGTGACATGTTAAAATGAACCATAAAAAAGTGTAAAAATAGGAATAAAACAGAGAAGATAAAACCCAACCTCTACATTCCCTACCACTAGTAATGAATAAGTCAACAAATCCAAAGTAATCAGGGGGAAAAAAAAAAACTAAAATAAGCCATGTCCTCAAACTAAGCAGATTGAAGGGTTACATGCAGAAATCACTGCTAATTTATATATTCAAGATGATTTCTTTTAGAGATCTAGATTGTTGTATACTCTTTGTGCAAATTATTTGAATGTGTCTTTCCTAAACAGTTTAGAAAACTGCTACTCTGATGGGGATTGCTAACTCGCATGGGCAGCATAAATATATTTTCTGCACAAATTATCTATGTATTAGAGGCACATTATACATGCCAATTTTACTCAAAATAAATATCAGAAATCAGATTTTGGTTTCTGCAATAATTTTATTCTAACTGAAAAGCTACAGAGTTTGGTTTATAATCACTGAGTAGTCCTGGTTAGAGCAGCTGGACTCATTATCTAAACACAGAGGTCTAGACCAGCGAATCTCAAGTATATTTCTGGCTTTGGTGATTTAGGGGCTGTGTTAAGTAGGCAAATTTTCTGAATCATTTATGATAAAATGTCCTTACAAACAGAATTGCAAAGAGGGCCAAAATGAATGTGCACTCACATGTGTGTCCTCTCCATGTCTGCAGCATTTCAAATTGATGACTTGTAAACCATTTACAGAACACATCCAATCCCAGATGGCTCCTTAATTTTCTCAAGAAATTACTTTAATTCCTCAAACATTAACCAATGATAAGAGATATTGGCAAAGATATGTGTGATGGATTAAAATTGATGTTTATAGCAGGTGGCAAAATTACATAAACCTGCCCTGCTATGAAGCTGTATTAAAAACACCAATCATAAACATAACCTGCCATTTTAAGTAAACAGTTGGATCCAATCTACTGGCTGTTGCTTTTTAAAATTTTTTAACATTTATCTGACTATGCCCTACCAATATGCTAATATCCATCTGGGACATAATCCATAAAAATAATCCAAAGCTGCCCAATGGAATGATTATCCAACTCTCATTCACTCCCCCAAAATAGTAGGTGAAAACACTCAGAAAGTCGTATTTTTCTCCTTTTTGTGTGTTTAATTTTATACTATTTAAGGAACTTTGAGGAAAATGTCACAATGGCCACAAGAAACATCCAAGTTGTCTTTATACTCTACTTGGATCTATTAAGCACTCGGTAAGATGGTGAATAAGTAGTTTAAAGGGGAGAAAGCTCATATAGGTCTGGTAACAGGTCCCTATCTTATCAGAAAGGTAGAATATGGGACTTCAGGGAGAATTTGAACTGACTCCAAAATTCAAAGGTCTTAAAAGCAACATAGATAGTTGAGCTGACTTTGGACCTCAGGAAATGTCCATGATTAAGTGATGGAGGTTAAAGAAGTCAATGCTGATTTACAGATATGTCCACCAATAAACTTGTACTACCTTCTGACATTTCAGTTCCACAATGTAATGGCCCTTACAAATGGCGAGAAATGAAATCTTTCTAATAGTCAGAACCACATTCATTTTCTTTTCATTTCCTTAAAAGACCTACAAAATGGACAGTGGATAATGATTTTCCCATTTCTCAGAATTTTGAAAGAAATAAAAACTTAGGCATTGATAACAAGTTCTGAATAAGAAGCAATGAACTTCTGGAAATGGCAAAAGTCTGAAAGTATTTGTGTTCTAAGTTAGTGCCCAACTGCAAAGCCTTTTCTCATTAGCAAAGTGAAGCTGACAACCTTTTCTGTGAACATCAGTCAACCTTTATCCAGTCACTTCAGTTTGAACAATGGGCTCATACACAAGACAGTCAAGACATCAAGTATGGAAGCTAGACATGTGGGAATAAAGGATAGTCTTCCCTTCAGCAAGACTATTCCAGCTTCCACTGTTGTTAAACATATAACATGCCATCAGTGGTGCTGATAGTGACTCCTTGTGGCTCCATTCCCACTGGGATCTCCTCCCATGTTGCCTATTTCTATAATGGAAGAAGGAACATCCTTCACCAGAACAAACACAGTAGATATAAATTGCCTTCCCTGAGTGCTCTGCTTTTTCAATAACTATGAACCATAGGCTAATAGTTACTATAGTTCTCTATAATGATACCTACACAACTCAGCTTCTGGCCAAAGAACATATTTACCAGCAAGAAATAAGGGAGATGTTCACACCCATGGAACCTCTTAGCCCATACCACATCACCTCATGTTGGCTTGCTTGAGAGAGCAGTGAAATATCCTATTAAACAGTTATAGTCCTGGCTAAGTATTAATAATACCTCATTATAGATGTACTGTCCTACAAGATTTTGTGTATTTTCTGAACCAGCAACAAGCATGATACTACCTTTTCCCATAGCCAGAATACATGCATCAGAAAACCAAGAGGTAGGAATGGACATGGTTCTTCTCTCCTGCTATCCTTAAGGGCCAGTCACAAAGCTTTGCATCCTGTTTTCCCCCTTTTGGCTCTGCAGGTTGAGAGGACTGAATTTCTGAAAAATAAATACTTTCATTCGAAGACCTAACAATGAGTCCATGGAACTTACCTAGTCACTTTGACTTCTTTATACCATGAAGGAAATGGACAAAGGATTTGCATACTAACTGATGCATAATAGTAATATTGGCCTCATAATTCAGCCTTGAATTATTATATAATTGTCATAATGATGCATAATAGTAACATCAGACTTATAATTCAGCCTAAAGGTTTCACAATTTTAATGGAGATTGGAACCAAGTCCAGAAAAAGAATGAATATCACTCAGAAACAGATGCAGTGGTTCACAGAACTTTGTATCCCCCCTCTGTGGAGAAGGTAAACTGGATGGGTATATAAGGCAGAGTTATCATATCCTGTGGAAGATGAAGTCTGATGGTGGTTTTTGAAGCTCAAATATGCACAGAAGAATATAGGTGGATTCTGAGTTGACAAAATTTGGACCAGTTGAGATTTCAGTTCAAACTGACATCATTACTTTCCCTCTCATATATTTTTGTGTGCTTCAAAGGCGAGAAACCTGAAAGTCTATTTTTCAGAGCTCTTTTAACTGGATGATTAGAGAATTAGTCTGCAAATGACCAAAGGGCATTATGATACAGAAGGCACAGTGCTCTGCAGTGTGCTGCTTCCTTCCCCTGATGATCCTGTCACTGATGGGGAACTGCCACTCAATGCTGCTGCCCCCACCAAGAGGGTGTTGTGCTGTATATTGCTAGCCTAAGACAAAGAAAACTCCAAAATCTAAAGTACGAATGCTACTGGACATGTCCTACATTTGAACTAACCAGAAATTGAAAAATATTATTTTAAATAAAAGCATTTTTAGCTATGGTTATAATTAAATTAGAGCCTTTCTCTATTTTCCAGCTTATTTAGCTATCTCCTATAAGGTTGTAAGAGATACCCCAATTACTTTAACATTATATAAGAAATTCAGAGATTTACAACTCTGTGTATGTGGTTCACTGTGATTTCATCATGCATATAGGTTGAAGTGACCACCATCACCAGAGCCACAAGACACACTTGCACCCTGAGGATCACTAAAATCACTTCATTGCATCAGCTCCAGCTGTTTGCAACTTAAGAATAAGAGTATTTCTTTAATTTTCATAAAATATCCTGACTGAAGTTTAATTGTGTGAGGATATTCATATTTATACTTTGAAGTTGTACATTGAAGAGCTTTTTCTTGTAGATTTTTTCAATGTATATGCCTTAGAAATAAAAACATTTTTTTCTTTTTATGCTATGCCATATTTCTTGACTGTTATGCTCATGGCTTCATACTATTTACACTATGTGATCTACATTCTTTTCAAAATTATATATGTCTTCATATCTGAGGTCCTTTATATCTGAGGTCATACCTTCATTGTCTGAGGTCCTGTCTTCCAAGAGGTCTAATTTGCTGGTGATATTTTCAATTGAACTGTTTAAATTTGGATTACTGTTTCTTTCATTTCAAGGATTTCTTTCTTTCTCTCTCTTTGTTTTTTAAATCTCTATCTCCTTACTGAAGTAATCTTTTGCTTCCAATATTTGTTTTGTTTATTTAGCTCTTTGTCAAAATGATCTTTTGCTTCCAGTATTTGGTCTTTTATATTATCCTTTAATTTGCAGAACATTTAAATTATGTACATCCTGAACTCTTTCTGTCACATCTTCTGTTGTGCTGGTCATGGATTCTAATAATGTTGTATCTTGATTTGTTTCAGGCCCTTTCTTCCCTTGTCTTTTCATATTGTTTGTGTGTCTTCCCTTCTAGCACTTTGGATCCTAGGCATTATTGTTTTTACCCTATAGGCTTACAGTGCTCCTGTAGGGATCACCTCCTTTGAGATGAAGGACAATGTTATCAGATCCCAATATAAACCATATACTCCCTAAAAACCAATGTTTACTAATAAGATGTTTACCTTTGGTCACAATGTACAGATATTGTGAATTCAATTATTATCGACAATATAGCCAGTAGGTTTGTAAAAGTGTTTACAGCTACAAAGGAGTAGATGAAGAGCAAGATGATATGCTGAGGAGGTAGGAGGTGAGGATATAGCGTTGTTATGTCTTAGGAAGTGTAAAAGAGAAATAAAAAGAGGAATATTAGTAGCAGGAGAAAGGAGAGGAAATAAATTTGGGAAAACAATTAACTGGGAAGACAAGAGAGTACATAAAACAAACACACACACACACACACACACAGTAGCAGAAATGGTGGGAAAAAACTAAGAATAAAAGAGTGTACAACTCCACTGTAACATACTATTCAAGAGTCCCCATCCTCAAAGTCCTAATTCATGCAAAGTACTTGGTTTTACATATTTTGGGGATATGAGGTGGGGAGAGGGAAAAAATCTTGAAGGAAGACACAGGACTTGTTTTGGTTGGAAATCAGTATCTTTCCTGCTTCCCTTCTCATCCAGTAGGTGGAGTCATCTGTTGTTAGCTGGTATCTCTGCCCTCAGGATGGTGAAGGTAACCAGGATGCCACTGTGCCAGATTAGCAGCTGCTGGGGAGAGGGGGAGTTAGAAACTAGATACCTGGAAGGTAGTGATGAAGGTGACCCAATATAGAGGCTCTTGCTTTCAGAAGTGGGGTGATGGGTTGGGTGGGGGGAGCCAGGCGATGGTGTTGGATGATGAGTTTAATGATGAGCTATGTGGCTTGCAGTGTGGGCTGACTTGGGAGCCTGTGTGAAATTCCCATGGTCTGGAAGGCTAAGCACATGGTGGTAGGGGGGCTGAGTCCACTGCTGCTGAGTCCTAAGACAGCAGTGACAAGGGGAGCCCCATTTAGGTAGATGGGGGTCCACACAGGGATCTTGGTCTGAGTTCGTACTCATGGGAAGCAGCTGGGTGTCCTCCATGGGAGCCACATCAATGCTTTCTGCTTGAATGGGTGGCCAAAAGTTTTTCATGGGTGCTGCTGCCACTTCTGATGGTCTTGCTGGGGTACCCAGTTGTCCTGTGTGACGAGTAGTTGGGGGACCTACTCTGATGCTGAGGCCTTGAGCCCTGGACGAGTGCAGGAGGCAGGAAGATTGCTTTCACAGAAGCAGTATTCTCACTACTTGGATCCCAGGTCATGGAGCAACACAGAATGCTGCCTCCCTCTGGCCCACCATCCTGGATCCATAAATAGAAACTTTATTTATCAAGAAAAGGTGAAAACAAGACTAGTCCAAATATGGAAAGAGGTCTAGCTCCAACTAGAACAAAATTGGATTGTAAATTTTACTGTGATTAACTGTGTATTTCTAGTATATTTGGGAGATTGGAAGTTTTGATTATGTATTGATGGTTAAAACTTGTTTTTCCAAAAGATTAACAGGTGACACTGTGTGAAACAGTGTTACCTCTCTTCAATCAATTTCAAACAAGGAAATAGAGCCTACATCAGTAGCCTACAACCAAGAATAGCCCAGATTTGGAGAGAGGCCCAGCTGAGTTCTACAAGACATTTAAAGAACCAACATCAATGCTTCTCAAATTATTTCATGAAATACAAAAAGAGGGAATGCTTCCAAATATGTTCTATGAGGCCAATATATACTGACTCCAAAACCAGACAAAGATACAGGAAAGAAAGAAAACTTCAGACCAATATCACTAATGAATATAGATTAAAAAAATCTCAATAAAATTATGGCAAATCTAATACAAAAACATATCAAAAAGATAGTGCACCATGATCAAGTAGGGTTTATCCCAGGGATGCAAGGTTGGTTCAACATACAGAAATCAATAAATGTAATTCATCACATCAATAGTCTTAAAGATAAGAATCATAGGATGTTCTCAATAGATACAGAGAAAGCATTTGAAAAAATGTACCTCTTCATGGTTGAAAATACTAGAAAAACTAGGGATATCAGGAACATACCCCAACATTGTAAAGAGAATCTATGCTAAGCCCCAGGTCAACATCATTCTAAATGGAGAAAAATTGAAAGTGTTCCCTCTAATTACTGAAATAACATAAGGATGCCCTCTTTCACTACTTTTAATGTAGTTCTTAAAAGTAGCCATAGCAATTAGATGAAAGAAATTTAAAGAGAATTTTAAAGTCTGCATTTTTTACAGACGATATGATGTATACCTAGAAGACCCAAAACATTCCACCAGAAATCTGCAACTTGTAAATGAATTCAGCAAAGTAGCTGGATATAAAATCAACACCATAAATTAAAGGTATTTCTATACATCAATGACAAATTCTCAGAAAGCGCAACTAGAAAAACTTCACATTTACAATAGCTTCAAAAAAACCAAACCAAACCAAACCAAACAAACAACCAAAAAAGCAAAAAAGCAACCTTGGGAATAAACTGAATGAAAAAGATAAAAGACTTTCACAATGAAAACTATAGTATTCCAAAAAACAAAAGAAGAGACTGCCTTATGAGGTGGCGCAGATATACCCACACGGGCTGCATGGAACCCAAGCTCAAAGTAGGCCCGGCTCCACCATTCCATTGGCAGGTATCCATTGGAGCCCAGCCTCTGACACAGGACCACTTTTCAGACCAGCAGACTACCTTGGGAGCCCAGGCCTGGCCCGGATCTACACATGCCAATTTACACAGAACCCAGATCCAAAGTTTGCCCCACTACACACCTGGGAGCCTAAACCTAATAGTCTTAGGACACTGCAGTCATCTCCATAGCTTTCCCCACACAGTAGCCACTAACTTTTTACAACAGACATGCTGCATCTCAGAGCAGGCATCCCAAAGAGAGTGTGGGGCCCACCCTTTCAGCCCCATCTCTGTAAGACATTGTTTCCATCTTGGGGCACTTCAACTATTGTCTCAAGTTACACTGGCTAGATGCAGTAGCATACATTGAAAGATACCAGCAGGGTCTGGAAGCCCAACATCAAGATGGGGTACAGACCATATGCACGGTACTACAAGAATATATTGTAGAAATTGTAATATCTCAGATCCACGATGCAAGAAAGGAAGACACATAGACAACATAAAAAAAAAACCAAGTAGGAAAGTGCCCCTAACAAACCAGGATACTAATATAACAAAGCCCATGAACAATGGGTGATAAAATGTCAGAGAAGTTGTTCAGAAGGTTCATAATTAAAATGATCAATGAATTAAAGAATGACCTAAGTGAGCAAATACAGGCAAAATTTGTCATTCCAACAAAGAGATAAGAGAGCAAATACAAGCAGCAAAATATCATTTCAAGAAAGCAATAGAGACTCTGAAAAAAATCCAGTCAGGAGTCCTTGAAAAGAAGGATAAAATAAACCAAATATAAAACTCAGTATAAAACATGAGCAACAGATTAGATCACTTGGAAGAAAGAACATTAGTTAATGAAGACAATGTATGTAATCTGGAAAATAAACTTGATCACACAGTGCAGATAGTAAGAAACCATGAACAGAACATCCAAGAATTATTTGACAGCATCAAAAGACCAAATCTAAGACTTACTGGGATAGAGGAAGGTACAGAGTTTCAAACCAAAGGAATGCACAATTTCTCCAATGAGATAATATCAGAAAATTTCCTAAGCATAAAGAACGAATTGCAAAATCAAATACAAGAGGCTTACAGGACAGCAAATGCACAAAATTACAACAGATCTACACCAAGGCACATTATGATGAAAATGCCTAGCATACAGAATAAGAATAGAATCTAAAAAGCTGCAAGAGAGAGGAATCAGATCCCATATAGAGGGAGACCAATTTGTATCTCAGCAGATGTTTCAACCCAGACCCTCAAAGCTAGGAAATCGTGCAACAACACATACCAGGAAAAGAGATGCCAACCAAGAATCTTATATCCAGGAAATCTAAGCTTTAGATGTGATGATGAAATTAAAACCTTTCATGATAAACGAAAGCTAAAAGAATTTACAACTAGAAAGCCTGCACTACAGAACATGCGCCACAAAATATTCCAAGAAGAGAAAATGAAAAAACAAATGATGGAAATCAGGAGAGGGAGGTATTACACTTAAGCGAAATCTAATCAGACGGGAAACCAAGTCATGTTAAATACCAAACACAAAGAAAAATGGCTGGTAATATAAATCATGTCTTGATAATAACCTTAAATGTTAATGGCCTAAACTCACCAATCAAAACACATATACTACCAGATTAAATAAAAAAAATAGAGATCCAAAAGTATGCTCCCTCCCTGAGACTCATCTCACATGAGAAGACATCAGAGACTGAAGGTGAAGATTTGGAAAAAATTATATCACTCACATGAACTGCAGAAGCAAGCAGGTTTTTCCATCCTCATATCAAATACTGTAGACTTCAAGCAAAAGTCAATCAAAAATGATAAAAGAAGGACATGACAAACTGATCAAGGGAACCATAAACCAAAAAGACTTAAAAATTATAAATATATATGTCCCAAACACTGGAGAACCTACATTCATCAAAAAAAAAAAAAACACTTCTCAAGTTAAAGTGTCAAATATACCACAACAAAATAATTTTTGGTGACTTTGACACATCTCTTTCATCACTAGATAGTTCTTCCAAACAAATGCTGAACAAATATATTATAGAATTTAATAATATAATCAATAACATAGACTTAACTCACATATATAGAATATTTCACACTTCAAGAAATAATATACTTTCTTTTTGCAGCATATGGATTCTTTTCTACAATACACCATATATTATGCCACAAAGCAACTCTTAGCAAATATAAAAAAAGAAATACTATCCTGTATTCTATCATATCATAGTGGAATAAAATTAGAAATCCCTGATTAAAAAAAAAGAAATTAAAGCTACTCCAATGCCTGGAGACTAAATAATATGCTAATGAATGAACAAAGGGTTGCAGAACACATCAAGGAACGGATTAAAAAAATTTAGAGGTGAATGAGAACACAGATACAACATATTGAAATCTCTGGGACACTATGAAAGCAATTCTAAGATCAAAGTTCAATGCAGGGACTTTATTCCTTCAAAGAAGAAAAAATCAACAAATAAATGATTTAACATTACACCTCAAAGCCCTAGAGAAAGAAGAACAAAGAAACATCCAAAGCAGTAGAAGACAGGAAATAATTAAAATCAGAGCTGAAATCAATAAAAAATTAAACAAAAAATGTAAAAAATTCAAAACAAAAGTTAGTTATTTTAAAAAAAATAAATAACATTGACAGACCCTTAGCCATGCTAATGAGGAGAAGGAGAGAAAAACTCAAATTATTAACATCCATGATGACAAAGTAAATTTGACAGCAGACACTCCAGAAATACAGACAATAATTAGAAATTATTTTGAAAACTTGTACTCTAATAAAATAGAAAATATTGAAGGCATTGACAAATTTCTACAGTCCAAAATTAATTTGCACAAATTTAATGAAGATGATATACCCAATTTAAGCAGATCAATTACAAGTGATGAAATAAATGATGCCATCAAAAGTCTACCAACCAAGAAAAGCCCAAAACCAGATGGATACACAGCCAAGTTCTACAAGATCTTTAAAGAAGAACTAATATCAATAATATCAATCAGTTTATTTCAGAAAATAAAAAAGAGGGAGCAATTCCCAAATTCCTTTTATGAGGCCAATATCACCCTGATTCCAAAACCAGGCAAAGACACATAAAAAAGACACATTAGATTGATATCTCTAATGAACATACTACAAAAATTCTCAATAAAATTTGGGAAAATCAAATACAAGATCATGTCGAAAATATCATGCACCACAATCAAGTGAGATTCATCCCAGGGGTGCAAGTTTGGTACAACATAAGGAAATCAATAAATGTAATTCATCACATCAATTGACTTAAAGATAAGAATCTTAGAATCATCTCAATAGATGCAGAGGATGCATTTGACAAATTACAGCATCCTTTTATGTTTAAAACACTAGAAAAACTAGGAATTACAGAAAAATATCACAACATCATAGAGGCTACCTATGCTAAACCCCAGGCCAACATTATTCCAAATGGAAAAATATTGAAAGCATTCCCTCTAAAAAGTGGAACATGACAGGGGGGTCCTTTTTCACCACTTCTATTTAACATACTTCTTGAAACACTGGCCAGAGCAATTAGACAGATGAAAGTAATTAAAAGGAAAAGAAAAACTCAAATTTGCACTATTTGCTGATGGTATAATTCTGTATCTAGAAGACCCTAAAAGTTCCACCAGAAAACATCTAGAACTAGTAAATGAATTCAGCAAAGTACCAGGATATAAAGCCAACACCCATAAATCAAATGTATTTCAGTGTATCAGTGACAAATTCTCAGAAAAGGAAATGCAGACAACTACCCCATTTACAATTGTCTCAAAAAATAAATTAGTTGGAAATCAGCTTAATGAAAGTGGTGAAAGATTTATATAATAAAAGTTACAGAAGCCTAAAAATAGAAAGAAGGAAGACCTTAGAAGATGAAAAGATCTACCTTGCTCTTGTATAGGCAGAATTAATATTATCAAAATAACCAGACTACCAAAAGCACTACACAGATTCAATAAATCCCAATCAAAATCCCAATGACATCCCTCATAGGAGTAGAAAAAGCAGTCATAAAATTCATCTGGAAAAATAAGAGACAGATAATATCTAAAGCAATCCTTAGCAGGAAGAGTGAAGCAGGTGGCATTACTATACCAGACCTTAAACTATACTACAGAACAATAGTAAAAAATATATATATATGGTATTGGCACCAAAACAGACTTGTAGACCAATGGTACAGAATTGAGGGTAAAGAGACTAACCTACAAAGTAACAATTTTGTTATATCAGACAGAGTCACCCAAAACATTTATTGGAGAAAAGATAGCTTCTTAAACAAATGGTACTGGCAAAAATGGAAATCCATCTGGAACAAAATGAAATTAAACCCCCATATCTCACCATGCACAAAACTCAACTCAAACTGTATGAAGGACCTAGGAATAAAACCAGAGATCCTGAGTCTAATATAAGAAAAATTAGGCCCTAATCTCTATCATGTGGGATTAGGCCCCAACTTCCTTAATAAGAATCAAGAGTCAATAAATGGGATGGAATCAAACTAAAAAGTTTCTTCTCAATGAAAGAAACAATTTGTGAGGAGCAAATCATCTTGGGAGTAAAACAACTTGGGAGCAAATCTTTACCCTCATATATCAGTTAGAGCACTAATTGTTAGGGCATATAAAGAACTCCAAAATCTAAGTAGCAAAAAAAGCAACCAACCAAACAAACAAAAAAAAACCCCCACAAATAACCTAATCAATAAAAGGCCCAAAGACCCGAATGAACTGTTCTCAAAAAGATGACATAAAATCAATCAGCAAATACATGAAAAAATGTTCATCATCACTAGCAATTAGAGAAAAACAAATCAAAACCACTCTAAAATTTCATCTCACTCTAGTGAGAATGGTAGCTATCAAAAGTACAAACAACAATAATTGTTGGTGAGGATGTGGGGAAAAAAGATACACTCATACACTGCTGGTGAGACTGCAAATTGGCATAGCCAATATTGAAAGCAGTATGGAGATTTCTTGGAAAACTTGGAATGGAACCACCATTTGACCCAGCTATTCTATTCCTGGGTCTTTACCTAAAGGACTTAAAATTGCATAGTACAGGGACACAGCCATGTCAATGTTTATAGCAGCACAATTCACAATAGCTAAACTGTAGAACCAATCTAGATGTCCTTCAGTAGATGAATGGATAGGGAAACTTTGTTATATATACACAATGGAATATTACTCAGCCTGAAAAGAGAAGAAAATCATGGCATTTGGAGGTAAATGAATGGAGTTAGAGAAGATAATGTTAAGTGAAATTAACCAATTCCAAAATAACAAATGCTGAGTGTTTTCTCTGATATAAGGAGGCTAATTCATAGTGAGTTAGGGAGGGGGAGCATGAAAGGAATAAACTAACTCTAGATAGAGCAGATGAGTGGGAGGGTAAGGGGAAATAGCATGGGGTTACAAATGATGGTAGAACATGATGGACATTATTATATAAAATCCATGTATGAAGACACAAATTGGTGTGAATATGCTTTGTATACAACCATATATATATATATATATATATATATATATATATATATATATATATATATATATAAATATGCTCTATATGTGGAATAAGAATTGTGATGCATTCCACTGTCATATATAAATTAAAAAGTAATTTAAAAAATAAAGTTCAATTAGAAAATATTTTAAAAAGAAAGAAGGAATAACTTAAATGATGAAAAGTTCTACCTTGCTCTTGGATAGGAAGAATTAATATTGTCAAAATGACCATACTACAAAAACCACTCTACAGGTTCAATGGCATCCAAATCAAAATCCCAATGAGGTCCATAGAAATAAAATAAAGCAGTCATGAAATTCAACTAGAAAAATGAGAGACCCATAGCCAAAGAAATCCTTAGCAACAAGAGTGAAGCTGGTAGCATTACTATTCCAGACCTTAAACTATACTACAGAGCAATAGTAACAAAACAGCATAGTATTGGCACCAAAATAGACTTGTAGACTAATGGTAAAGAATAGAGTATGCAGAGACTAACACAAATAATTACAGTAAACTTATATTAGACAAAGGCACCAAAACCTACATTGGAGAAAATATAACCTCTTCAACAAATGCTGCTGGGAAAACTGGAAATCCATATGGAACAAAACAAAATTAAGACACTATCTCTCACCATGCACAAAACTTAACTCAAAATGGATCAAGGATCTAGGAATTAAACCAGAGACCTTGCACCTAATGGAAGAAAAAGTAGGCCAAAATCTCCATCATGTGGGATTAGGCCCCAACTTCCTTAATAAGACTCCTATAGCATAAGAATTAAAATCAAGAATCAATAAATGAAATGGATTTAATCCAAAAGGCTTCTTCTCAGCCAAAACACAATCAGTGAGGTGAATAGAGAGAATAAAGAATGGGAGCAAATCTTTACCATAAGCAGATCAGATAGAGCACTAATCTCTAGGAAATATAAAGCACTCAAAAAACTTAACTCCAAAAAAATATAACCCCAAAAATGAATGGGTCAACAATTCTTCTGAACACTTCTCAGAAGAGTATATACAATCAATTAATAAATATATGAAAAAATGTTGAACATCTCTAACAATTAGAGAAATGCAAATCAAAACTACTCTAAGATGCTATCTCACCCCAGTCAGAATGGCAGCTATCAAGAATACAAACAACAATAAATTTGGCAAAGATGCAGGAAAAGGCTCACTCTTGCATTGCTGGTGGGACTGCATATTGGTGCAGCCAATCTGGAAAGCAGTTTGAAGATTCCTATGAAAACCATTTGACCCAGCTATCCCACTCCTGGGTCTATACACAAAGGGCTTAAAAACAGCATACTACAGGGATACAGCCATATCAATGTTTATAGAGGCACAATTCACAATAGCTAAACTTTGGAAGCAACCTAGATGCCCTTCAGTAGATAAATAGATTAAAAAATGTGGCATATATACACAATGGAATATTACTTAGCATTAAAAGAGAATAAAATCATGGAATTGCAGGTAATAAATAATTTTTAAAAATATACTGGAAACTTTGGAGTGGAAGTTACTTTATGAAGGTCAATGACACTAATAAATTTATTGTTTATTTCTGCAAAACTACTCTGAGTATGCTCAGAAAATTAATGAATGGTATTAATAAAAAAGTTTAGTATTTATAGATTTACTTAGTATCACATTATTGATTGTTTTAATATGTACTCCTGTGGAAAAAATTAGTCTGGAAGAGACAAGATTAAAGTGTTAGGATGCCACAGAGTGTGTACCCCTAGTGTCTAATGTGTCTGTCCACTATTAATCTATCTCACTATTAAGCAACTCTGGGCTATGTTTCATGGTACAACTCACAGACAAGTTAACTCTCTGCAAGACAACATTATTTGTGTTATAATTTGTGAAATGGAATGCAAAAGGACAAAGTTATTTCAATTCATTGGATCATTCTCCTAAATAATACATGGCACACTTATGTAAATTTAACTTAAGTAGAGAAATCCCTAAACAGTAAGACTTTCATCAGAATTCCCTGCTTGGATGGTATGCTTTTCTCTCAGTACTCTGTTGTGCTGTCTCACTGGCCTGCTGAAGTGTTCCTATCCTTCCTATCCCTGTCTGCTCCCTGAACCCTTAACACCTTTAGTTGGAGATCCAGCTTGTCTCTGCCATGGTCATTATCTAGTTAGTGCCTGGTGTTCAGAACCTGCTAAAAGAAATTGCTTAAAATTTTAATTTTAATAATATTTCAAATAATCAGAGGAAATATATCCAGAAAAATAATTGTATTATTATCACAATTGTAATGCAAAAAACTTAAAAATGTGAATATTTAATCATTGATTTATTTACTCTATGAGAACATTTAAATATTTGCAGTATATTAAAAAATTATACGTTAGAAGAGAATTGCTTTCATTTTCTCATAAGTATGTAGAAAATTTGGAAATGAAAAAAAAATAGTATTTAAGTTTTATTGTCCACAATATCTTATGTTGAAACTTGAATGTTGTATCCTATTTCTTCTTTGAATTTCAATGACACCCTTGACCTTGATAAGCTTTAAAGAGAACTCATACTTTAGAGGTCTCAGTGGTGGTATTGCTGCATTTATATTAAATAGCAAATATATCTGATGGATTTTTCAACCGTCTAAGTGATAATGTGGCCTCTAATCAAAAGCTGTTATCAAAAGCTCTTTTTATCTAATCAAAAGCTCTTTTTCCATGAGATCTAACTTTATGTTGCAGGCTTACATTAGTCTATTTGCTTTTCAGGGCAGCTGATTATTGGGTTGCTGCAAGTACACCAAGTACCCAGAGAATATTTATGGCCTTATATAGTAAACATAGATCATTGGACAACAATCCTTCTTGCATGTCAGTCTTTTTATTTTTTTAAAGAGAATGAGAGAGAGGGAGAGAGAGAGAGAGAGAGAATTTTAATATTTATTTTTTAGTATTTGGCAGACACAACATCTTTGTTTGTATGTGGTGCTGAGGATTGAACCCGGGCCCCACGCATGCCAGGCCAGCGTGCTACCGCTTGAGCCACATCCCCAGCCCATTGCATGTCAGTCTTTTCAGGTAGTTTCAATTTCCCACTCCAGAAAGTACAATCTTTAAAAGTTATTTAATGAGGACCTGCTAGTGATAAACACTATCATGTGTGTTGGAAAAAGTGCCACTATCTTAAAATGTAGCCTTCCTGGGAAGAAAATGCTGAGTTATTATTTATTGCCTTTAGATCCTTAATAATACTTAAAGCAGAAACTGTAAATTATAAGGACCTGTCTATTTTAATACTACTATCTATGCAGGTTGATGCGTTTACTCCTTTGTGGTCAGTTTTTATTTGCTCCTCAGTTTTGAAAATATGTTTTTCTACATGTGTCCAGTTGTATAAAAGAATTACTGTTTTTATTTTTCATAAATCTGTTTCTAGTATGTCTTAAGAACATTTTTCTGTTATAGTGTAAAGAGATATAGTACATATGCAATACTGTGTCTTGCTTTTTTGTAATCCTTTAGCATATTACAAACATGCTCTGTATCCATATTTTTACTACTATTATTTTTATTGTCCTCTGTATCTTTTTATGTTATTGGCTCTTACTGAAAAGCCATCTTCTCTATCTCTGACCCCCCAAGTCTTTCCTGTTCTCTGAAGCTGAGCCTATATAATTTTTCTTTCACAGAGTCTCCCTTGGTTATTCTAATCAGATGAAATGAAATAAGGCAGGAGGAGATAAAAGACATATTGAAGGCTCAGAATGACAACATTAAAGAAGGCATAGAATTCAGAAAAGGCATCATTACCAAAATGACCTCTGAGTGAGAAAGTCTTCAAGAATGGGTCATCCTACCCTAGAATTGCTCTTCCCTGTCAACATTTTTGCTTAAATATAAGGCCCCAGGATGATGGATCGCTGGTAGAATATATCTATCTTGTGTTATCTAGCTTGTGTTAGGCCTTGGGCATCATATCTGGTACCATGTACAAACACAAAAGTCCCAATTTGAGATACTAATTAAAGTGTAGTCTAGCTAACCAAAACAGCACATAAAAGGACTCATTAGCTCCTAGATCTTAAGCAAAACACTCAACTAATGCAGCCTAAGGTTACTTTAACTTTTTTATTTTTAAAAAAGCATGTCAAAACATTGTCTTATTTTAAGGACAGCATATTCTGATTGTTTATGATATTAGCAAATTTTATGAATCAGCACTGAAATTTATGAGACTAATTCCAGCTTCCTCAACTATAATGTGAGGATAGCAATACTGCCTTCAGAAACTAGTCATGAGAATTTAATGAAATAAGACATATGAAGCACTAGGCATAATACCTGACAGAGTATGCTACTTTTATTATTATTTTCATAATTAGTACATATACCTAAAATAAAATTCATGAAATACCAAAAATAGCATCTTTAAGTCTAATTAGTGAATATTCAGACATGAAAATGTAAGTGGCAATGAAAACCCAAGGCACATATGTTGGCCAAATAGGCAGAATAGATGATGAGTACTTTGAAGAAAGGAGTTCAGAAAGCTTCTTGTGGAAGATTCTAGAATAATGGAGGAATTTGAATGCAAAAAACAAAAGAAAGAAAGAAAGAAAGAAAGAAAGAAAGAAAGAAAGAAAGAAAGAAAGAAAGAAAAAAAGAAAGAAAGAAAGAAAGAAAGTTAGTTAGTTACTTAACATTTGCAAGCAGGTTCCCAACATAATATTTATTTTTATTCTTTGAAGAACATACCTATAGTCCTTCCTTTCTGCCAGGCACTAATCTAATGCTTTATAGAGTTTAATTTGTTTAATTCTCAAATAGATTTCAAGTACTATTGTTATCTCCACTTTACAATAGGAAAACTAAGGATCAAAAAGTTAACAAACTTGTCCATGTCAGACAGCTAGTAATTGGTAAAGCCAATTACTATTCATATTTCTATTCTTGGGGAATATCTATTAGGTTTCCATGTTCATGCTTCACCCTCACTAATGAGTTCCTTTGCAGCTGCTGAAAGAAAGGTGATTGCTAGTTTGAATGTAACTGTGATTTTATCAGAAATGGTTCCTTATGTGCAAATAAGGGACAGACTAAATATGTTTTTTTTAATTTTTTAAAATAACTTCCTAGAGAAAGTAAAGATGTTACAATGTTTCCTTCAAATTTTCTCCAAAACCCCCACAACTCATACTTAAACTGGGGTTCATGTCAAGGACACAAAAATTCATAGAAATACTTCTCATTTCTAGTTAAAAATCATCTTATACATTATCATTGAACCACATTAATATGTTCAAATTTTCAATATCTTTTTATAAATGTCTCCTATGACTTGGACATCTACATTTAAATAGAAAGCTACTTGTTCTTAGAGAATCCTCTGATTATAGGCTGTTTCCCCAAGGCATCTGTCTGAAATATGTGATCAGACAGAATATCAATTTATGCTTTATTCATAGAAAAAAAGAAAACCAACTTAGCTGAGGTTCACAAACTCATTAAATGATTTGTGCATCTAAGAAGTATTTTTTTCATTCTTTATAACAACTGTACATATTATTCTAAGAATTATTGTTTATGAAAAAACTTTTCCCTAAGATTCTGAGAAAGGATTTGTCAGTAACCACTATCTGCTAGAATTGAGGGTTAACTCTCTACCTGTCACTATGAATATGAAAGATTCCTCTGCAGAATTAGGTCTGCTTGGGTTTCCTGTGCTTGGCCATTTCACTTTTTTTCACATTGAGCTGCAGAGGAGGTAAAAAATCTAAAGATCATTATTTTAAAGTCTACTTCTCATTTCTGACAGCACTTCTGATGGCAGGTGTCTATAGTAGACTTGAGTCCATTAAGGGGTTGGGCTCACCCCTCTAACTCCTTCCCGTAGGCTCTTGCTGCCTTATGTGTGCCTCAGCTCTCCTACTTCCAAAAGCATGCCTGGATTCACACCTTCCCTTCTCCAGACCAGCAGTCTCTGTGCCAATCTTTCACTGCAGAGCTGGCAGAACCTGAGGGTCCTCATAGAGCTTGCTCCTTTGTAAATTCACTTGGCCCTTGTAGCAGCTGGTGATTAGCATCAAAAGTGGTTTCACCAACCATCCTCACAGCTGCTACTTTTTTTTACTGAGGTTTCCAGGTGCAGTAAATTTTATCATAATCATATCCTTTGAGGTAGGCTTTATTCTGATTTTCCCAATAAGAAAGCTGAGGCTGAGGGTCTAATATTAAGTGACTACTCCAAGTTCTACCAAAGAGCTGAACTTTTCAATGTGGCAGTTGGTTCCAAAGCCTTGCTGCCTTCTGCTTCCTGAAATCTAATTGCACCTCCAGCCAAATGAAACTACTTCCCAGAATCACCAGAAATTGCCCTTGACAAGTTTTTATAAAGGCTCTTTTTGGTCCCTGGAATGCATTCTTTCTCTTCCTCAACCCAGATGACACTATCTTTTTAACCTCTGGAATCACATGTGAGCTCCTGAGTTCATGATCAGTGACATCAACACCTGTGTCACATGCTCGCAGCATTAGTGGACCCTCTGTAAAGGCCCTCATTGGTTTGCATTGTGTGGAAGTCTTCCTTAGGTGTATTTGACTGAATCCTCTCCTGAGGCAGAAACAGAGCCTCCAATTCTGTTCAGTCAAACCTATACTTATGAAGATCCACCCTGCTCTGTGCTGCTTGCAATGTAGTATCGGATTAATAAGCCCAGGGGTTCTGGACTAAAACTGGCTCAAAATCACAGCACTTGTTTTCTCTGTATAGATCAGCCCTGGCTACCTCTACATCATCCCATGTCAGGACCTCAAAGCAACCTTTATTTATGAACTGCATCAATCTTTTCTTTACCTTATTTTGCCCTCTTATTTTTCCCTACTTTATTCTCTTCATAGGAGTTCTCACTTTCTGAAAGTCTTAGATCCTTGTTTACATTAATTTGAGGTGCTTATATTCCAGTGGAAACAAACAAAAAATAAATATATGTTACATGATGATACATGCTGTGTTGAAAAACAGAGCAGGCTAAGAGAGATGATGATAAGGGGACAATCAAGCAGAAACCTAAATGAAATGAGCAAATGATCTGTATGAGTATCTTAGAGAACAGCTTTCCAGGAAGAGGGAATAGAAAGTGCAAACACGCTGAATTCCAAGGATGTGTACCCTGCTTGTACTCTATATGAGTGAGTGAGGAGGAAAGTAGTAGAAATGAGGCAAAAGAGGTATTGGAGTAGCTGCTGAGATTGCTCAGTTATTTGGAGGCCTTGGTCAAGGACTATGGTTTTAAATCTGGGTGATATGGGAAGTCACAATGTATTTGAGTAGAAAAGCATTAGCTCTTCTTGAAAAGATCATTCTGGCAATTTAAGAAATGGGAGTAACTAAATGGTTTCCAGGAGCCAAGCCAGGATCAGTGGTACACCCTCCTGGGAGGCTATCCTAGGATTTATTAGACATTTACTAATAAAGCAATGATCCACATTGAAGAGTTCAGCTCTTTGGTATATCTTGGAGTAATCACTTAATATTAGACCCTCAGCTTCACTTCCTTATTGAGAAAAGAAGGATAAGGCCTACCTCAAAGTATATGATTATGATAAAATTTACTGTACCTGGAAATTTCAGTAAAGAGAAGTAGCAGCTGTGAGGATGGTTGGTGAAACCACTTTTGAAGCTAATCACTTCCTAACTGAGCTGGTAATAAATGAATCAAGTCCCTCAGTTAAATTAATGCTGGGTGGGGGATTGGTTGCCGAGTAGGGAAGTACTGACCTTAGTATTCAAGCATCTGATGTGAGTTGGATTAAATAATTCTCCACATCTCCTCAAACTGGAGACAATGTAGTTCTGGGAAATCAACTAAAAGAACTATTTGCTTCAGAGATGGAGAGTTGACCACCTGGGAGGATAAGGTGCTCAGTGGTGAAAATGTGGAGAGAGCTAGTCCTGAGTGAAGGAGGAGTCTGAGCCGAAGTCCAAAGGTCTATGGGGAATCTGGCATGACCAGAAGGGAAAGGTGTACGAACGATGGGAAGTGAGATGAAGCTGGAAAGAGATGCAGGATAACATAAGAGAGAGCTCCCACAGGGCATGATGATTCCCAAGAAACACTTGTTGAAGAAACAAGAGAGAGATTGTAGGAGCCAAAGAAGGAGGTGTGGACCACATGGTTCTTCCAAGCAGCTTTTTTTCCCTGACAACTTGCTCAGAAACTTCTTCAGGACAGGGCTGTCCAATGTTTACTGTGCTCCTTGCCCTACTCCCCACTAAAAAAGCTATCTAGAAATGGCTCCTTAACAACCAACAACATAAATAGAAGCTCCTGAAAGTACAAGGACCCTTTCCTTGCGGATGTTCTGTGAGGTCCCTCTATGAAGTTGGAAACAGACAATTCTGTGTTGGGACAATTCTTTGATGGAAGACAACCATGCTCATGTCATGTCACAAGATGGAGTCCCTTCTTTCCATCAACTGTCACCCACTCCACAACCACTACTCCTGGAATTCCCAGGGCTCAGAACCTGGTGACTTGTCTTCAGGGAATAATGAGTCTGGGGCCTTCTGGGGACTCCCAATTGTGGAGTGGGGAGTGGGTGAGTTCATTCTTTCCAGGGTCATATGTCTGGTAGCAAGCCTTGTACTGATGGATTCATCAAGCCTCAAACTGATGGATTCCTCAAAGGAGGACCTGGGCCTTCCTGGTTGTAAGTACCCTCCCATCCTTAGCATGTAGGGAAATAGCCTTTGCAGGGATGGAGTGGTGGCTGCGTGCATGAAGTGCTAAGCAGTTAAGGGGTAGACTCCACTAGAAAAGGGAGGACTCCTCGAACACACAGACCATGTTTTGCCCAAACAGAAAAGATACATGGGAGTCCTTGTCAAGTGGGGAGATTTGGCTTCCTCAAATACAATGAGAACTGGAGGCTGACTTAGAAGAAACTCATTGAACCAGTACTTGTGGATTAGTTCAATTCTCTCCATCAAGTGTGAAACTCAAATGTGTTCAAGACCCTTTGCTAGGTCCCCTAAGGCACTGCTGTTCTATAGGATGGGAAGTACAATTGCCACAAGAGTGACAGTAGCTGAGGGCATACAGCTATGGCAGTCCATAGTGGCTATGCCACTGGCCAAACAAGTCACCATGAGGCCAATGAACCACAGTACACTATGGGCTGAATGGTTGCTCTCTATGATATATTGATTTAAAAATTTTTTTATAAGATGGACACAATATCTTTATTTTTTTATGTGTGTGGAGGATCAAACCCAGTGCCTCACATGTGCAAGGCAAGCACTCAACCACTGAGCTATATCCTCAGCCTAATGTATTAATTAGTATTAATACATTAATTAATGTATTAGGTGGTAGTGCTGAGTGGTACTGTCTGTCTGTATGTTATTTCTAATAAAAGCACACTGGAAAATGGCTATTCTAATTGTTCTTTTATTGATGAAGAGACAGGTTCCAAGGGCATATATCATTATCTCCTTTGTTGGTATTATTGCTGCAGAGCCACTTCTCTCATTTATATCTGCTTGGCATTAAAGTTCTGGGTGTTTCCAACATACCCCGTGGGACTCCTTCTCTATTCACATCTTGTTAAAACATACTTCGTGAATGCTTTAGTGTGTATAGAGTGTCATCAGCTTGAAATCTATATTTGCTTAGAGGAAAGGCTGGTGAGCCTCTCTTAAAATTATACAAAGAAATACATCCATAGAGTGTTTTTAAAATTTCCATGATGCCCTAAATTTGAGTCCCCTGTCACTCTACTATGTGAGAATATCAATAACTTGTATACTATATGGAAATGGTCCTAAAAGGAGAGACAAAGTTAATTATAAAGCTATTTTGCCCTAGTTTAAATATAAGAAAGCCTGATTCTGTCACAAAAATTTTCTTCATTTACTTGGAAATCACATTTGATCTAAACTTTAAATGTAGATTGCCCACAGAGGTTGGGCCAGTTTTTGCCTATTTTGTGGAGTGGTGTGTGTGTGTGTGTGTGTGTGTGTGTGTGTGTGTGTGTGTGTGTGTGTGTATGTGATTCCTAGAAGTTAGTAAACATTTGTTTTCTTTTTATTCATGTATGTGGCTTAAAGGGAATATATCTAGCAACTGCAAAGAAAACCCTAGCCCTATCTATATGATCTCTAGCACTGGAGTTTAAGCCTTTTTCTTTTATTTTCTTTAAAGGTAAGTGGAACCTTTTTTGTCATTTGTAAACAAGATCATATATTGTATGTCAAAATATAATACTGGACTAAATGGACCTTTCTTATTAGTACAGTTGCAGAGGTTCACTCTTCTCTCATCTTGCCCCCTCTTCATCTTGCCCTCTTCAACCCTGAAGATGCATAAAGCTCAAGATGTACAATCTTAACTTCTTCAGGCCCAATACACTGATTCTGAAGATAGATTCTGGAACACAGCTTTGTGCCCATTTTTGGTTAACCATTTGTTTCCAAGGAAAAAAATTCATAAACATAGAGATCAAAGCAGGTTTTTTTTTTCTCTTCAAAAACAAGGGAGTAGGGATGGCTTAAGACAGTGGAAAAGGAAATATTTTATTCAGATAAATTATAAATGGCTGATATGAAATAAAGCTCAAACTGAGTCATCAATCCCTTGAATTCACTCCCTAAACAGAACCCAAACTGCTTACCCTTTACCAAAACAGCTCCACTAGAACAAAGTAGATTTGCACTTCTTAATATGAGGGGAAAATGTAGGTTAGTTCATAAAACAAACAATACACACACTATAAAGTCTCAGGATACAAAAAATGTGTTGAGGTTGGGGTATGAAAGAACCCACATCTAGATAGTTTTGGTAAGCAATCCAATGAGGTATGCGTCAAACAAAAGCTGTTAAAAAATAACTCCATTAGTAATATGAGACCACTGGGAGTCAAAAATCCTCATATGTGATCATCAGAGCCAGCCAGGTTGGGATGTAGGGGTCAGGTCCAGCAATGCAAGGAAAGGACACTGCAACAGAATGCTAAACAGCCAGCAGCAAGGGAGGGGTGTTCACTCCTCAGCTTTGTTGCCTCATACGCATTCCTGAGTACCAGGTACACTGCAGTCATCTTGAAGGCAGGCACTCTATTCCTTGGGTATTCTCTTTGTACAGAAAGTGTTGCCTCTCTGACTTATTGGGAGGCTCTTTAAGTAAACAATATGCCAGATATATTCATATATCATACACAATGCCACATATTATGATTCCATTCATATGGAACATCACAAACCTGATAAGGAAGCTGGGGAATGAATGATTGTTCAATAAGTACAGAGTTTCCTTCTGAGGTGATGAAAATTTTGTGAAATTAGTTCAAGAAGTATTGCTTTGGGAAACTAACTAGAGAAGCAGGAGCTGTCAGGCTGAATAGGTAAAATGATTGCAAATGAAAGCCAAACTCAGATCACTGCCCAATCTTTGTCACAGAGCTGAGGATGTCACAGGTGAGGCTTGACTATAGCTAAACACAAGACACAGACAGGTAAGTGAGGACACCATACTGATATAAATTCCCCCAATTAGCACTAAGTGATAGGATTCTGGGGTTTGTAAGCTGGTGAGTTTTCTTGACTGGAACAAAGAGAGTTGAGATACTGACCTCTGTCTGTGAGACATGGTGGTTTCTCAGGCAGGATGACAAGGTATCACAGGCATGAGTGCAGAATGGGTACTTCTGGCAATGACCCAGTCATTCCATTCCTCAGCATATATTCTGGGGGATGAAAATACGTCTACAGAAAAATTCATGCTAATATTCATAGCAGCATTATTCCTAATAGTACCAATGTGGAAACAATTCTAACACTAATCAACTCATGAATGGATAAATAAAATGTGCTATGTCCATACAATGAAATATTACTCAGCCAAAAAAGATATGAAGTACTGCTAAATGCTACAACATGAAGAGACTAGGAAAACATTACATTTCAAAAATCATACACAATGTCACATATTATGATTCCATTCACATGAAACATCACAAACCAGATAAGGAAGCTGGGGAATGAATGATTGTTCAATGGATACAGAGTTTCCTTCTGAGGTGATGAAAATTTTGTGGAATTAGAGAGTTGTGATGGTTGCATAACTGCAAATACACAAAAAAAGCACTCAATTTTACATTTTAACATGGTGACTGTTATAATATGTGTACTTTATTTCAATTAACAAAAAAGAATCAGGAGACTATAGTCTTCAAAGACTTAATCTTTTAAATTTTTTGTAGTTATAGATGAGGATCAAACCCAGCGGCTCACAAATGCTAGTCCAGTGCTCTTTAACTGAACTACTGCCCCAACCCCAAAGACTATATCTTTACAAAGCATTCTCTTTCTCTCTTTCTCCACTCCCCACACCCCCCTAATATTCTTTCTAGTAGTTAAAAAACAGAATAATGCCAGCAGAAGATTGTATCTTTTTCATTCCTAAGGAACTATTTCAGCCAACAGGATTGGAAAGGTTCTATCAAAATTCTAACAATTAAAAGGACTTAATTTTGTCCTCAAAGTCAAATATAAGATTTAATTACCAACACTGAGGAAGGTCAACATAACTTATGTTTCCTTAAAAATCTTCCTAGCCCATTTATTGATTGGGTTGTTTACTTCTTTAGTGTTAAGTTTTTTGAGTTCTTTATATATCCTGGAGGTTAGTGCTCTATCTTATGTGAGTGTGGCAAAAATTTGCTCCCAAAATGTAAACTCTCTCTCCAACTCACTGATTGTTTCTTTTGCTGGAAAAAAACTTTTTCTGTTTGATTCCACCCAACTTATTAATTCTTGATTTTATTTCTTGCACTTTAGGAGTCTTAATATGGAAGGTGGGGCCTAATACAATATGATCAAGATTCGGGCTTCCTTTTTTTTTTTCATTAGGCACAGGGTCTCTGGAATAGTTCCCAGGTCCTTGATCCACTTTGTGTTGAGTTTTTTTGCATGGTGAGAGACAGGGGTTGATTTTCATTTTGCTGCATATGAATTTCCAGTTCTCTAAGCACCATTCGTTTAAGAGGCTGTCTTTTCTCTACTGTATGTTTTTGGTGTCTTTCTCTAGTATGGGATAACTTTATCTATGTGGGTTTGTCTCTGTGTTTTCTATTCTGTACCATTGTTCTAAACATTCCATTAACAAATATATAGAAAAATGTTCAACATCTCCAGTAATTAGAGAAATGCAAATCAAAACCCCTCTAAGATTTCATCTCATACCAGTCAGAATAGCAGTTATCAAGAATACAAACACAAACAAGTGTGGCAAGGATGTAAGGGGAAAGGCACAGTCATACATTGCTGGTAGGACTGAAAATTAATACAACAAATCTTGAAAGCTGTATGGAGATTACTAAGAAAACTTGGAATAGAACCACCATTTTACTCAGCTATCTCATTCCTCAGTCTATACCCAAAGGACTTAAAATCAACATACTCTAGCAATGCAGCCACATCAATGTTTACAGTAGCTCAATTTACAAGAGCTAAATTGTGGAACCAACCTTCATGCCCTTCAATAGATGAATGGATAAAGAAACTATGCTATATATACACAATGGAATATTACTCAGCATTAAAGGAGAACAAAATTATGGCATTTACACATAAATGCATGGAGTTGGAGAATATCTTTCTAAGAGAAATAAGCCAATCCGCCAAAACCAAAGGCTGAATGTTCTCTCTGATAAGTGGATGGTGATACATAATGCATTGGTATGGGGAGAATGGAGGAACTTTGAGCCAAGGGTGGTAGACAAACAGAGGGGACATGAGGGTAGGAAAGATGGTAGAATGAGACAAAAATCATTATTATCCTAGGTATATGTATGACTGCACATGTGGTGCAACTCCACATCATGTAAAACTAGAGAAATGAAAAGTTGTGGTTCATTTGTATACCATGAATCAAAAATCTAATGCTGACAGTATAAGTGATTATAATCATAAAAAATAAATTAAAACAAAGGAAAATTCAAAAATGTATAATTTTTGAGTCAAAAACAGATCTCTTCTAGACATAACCTAATTAGGGTCAGACATTATTAGCTGCCTTCTGTATGCACTGAATATATCTTAGTGACTATGTTGCCACTCAAAGACAACAATTAGTACATGCTTTTGGTCATATATTCCCAACAGCTCATTCTTCAAAATTCAATGTTCCCAAGATAGGGGTTGTTGCTCAGTGGTAGAGCATGTGCCTAGCATCAGCAAGGCCTTAGGTTTGATCCCAGCACCACAAAAGGAAAAAAAAAATATTGTTCCTCAAAATGAAGCCATCTAGTTGGGGACATAGAGCTACTCTAACTTTCACAGTACTATTTCCAATCCATTCTTTTGTTTTTCAAGAATACTAGTTACAATAACATAGAAAAGATAACAGGCAAAAATAAATATAAACTATTATATATTTATCTTGTTTTGCTCTCTCTCCTTTTAATTCAAAATCATCTCTTAATGCTCCTCCCCACAATGTTAGATACTGCCTCTAGTTAGGCACACATTTTGTTTTAAGAAATAAAAGAATGTCTAATATCTTCCCTTATTTATTTATAGAAGGTATATTGATTCATCTGAAGCAATTCATTAACTACTAAAGGTATTGTGGTTTAGAATTACAGAATCTCAGAACTACAAAAAATAAAGGAAATTATTTAAACAATCCTAAAATCTGGAAAAGTCAATCTGTCAACTCATGATCATATAGTTAGTTAATGAAAAATTTAAGAATATATTCTATGTCCAGGCCAATTGTCTTCCATACTCTTAAGCTTCATTAACATCAATGACTGGCAGTGTGTCTTGATCTTCCATTGTGTAAGATGTCAGATCTTGGAAAATCTGAGACCATCCCTCTCACCCTTCCATGCCAGGGATTGACCCTAGGAGATAGCACAATTTATCTACCACTAAGCTACATTCCCAGCCCATCAAATTTTATATCTTATCAATTTCCTGTCCCTGAGTATATAATCTTTGAAGGTTACAAATATTTGAGTTTAAATTAAATTAAGGTAAGACCATGTACTTTCATCATATTTACCTCTCATGGGAGATTTCATGGCTGCTTTTATCATCCCCATCAGAAGCTGGAGGCTCTTTGGGTCTTGAGCCAGTCCAGATATGATGGCTACCAGGGCACTGGTATGATGTCCAAGATACTGGAAGGCAAAACTCTGTCGAAAGTATGCCTAGAAATAAAGGAAAATGATGAGGTTTAGACAGCAGAGCTGACTGACTTCTACAGTAAAACAAACAAGACTGGAGAACTTAGATGGATGGCCTTGATCCATAAAGAGGACAGGGGGTTGATAGAGGACAGGGGTTTGATAACCAAACTAGCTGATTTCTTCTAAGATCATCAAATATGAGCATCCTCACATTTAAAACCTTCATCTTTTTATTTCTGGAACACTTCTTAATTTCATCACATTCATTGGTATTTTTTTCCTATATAGCTTTTGTTGTTTATTGAGGATTTTCAAAGTGTTTCCTATTCCATCTTTAATTTCATAAGGTCTTCATTCTCCCTTATATAATCCAAAGAAAAAAATGTCAACTTGTGATTACCATGTAAAGATAATTTTAATATTGAGTAATGTAACATGCTTACATATTTTAACATGTATTTAAAAGTTATCTAAAATGTGTGTGCTTCAAAAGTAACTCAAGAAAACTAGGCATTAGACCAGAGACTCTGTCCTTAACAGAAGAAATTGCAGGCCCAACCCTCCATAATTTCAGCTTAGAAACCAACTAACTTAACAAAACTCCTAAAGCACAAGAATTAAAATTAAGAATCAATAAATGGGATGGTATCAAACAAAAAGTTTCTTCACATCAAAGGAAACAATCAAGAATGTGAAGAGAAAGTGTACAGAATGGCAGAAAATCTTTGCCATCTGCAGCTCAGATAGAGCATTAATATCAAGGATATATAACAACACCAAAAAAACAAAAACAAAAACAAAAACAAAACAAAACAAAACAAAACCCTCAGACATTATATGAGCAAAGGAACTAAACAGGCATTTCACAAAAGAGATACAAATGATCAAAAAATATATGAAAAATTTGTTCAACATCTCTAGCAAATAGAGAAATACAAATTAAAATTACAATGGAATTCAACTCTCTCCAGATGAATGGCAATTACAAAGAATACAAGCAATGAAAAAATTGGCAAGGATGTGGGGAGAAAGGCATGATCATAAATTACTGGTGGGACTGAAAATTGGTGCATCCACTCTGGGAAGCAGTACAGAGAGTCCTCGAAAAAACTGGAATGGATCTACTATTTGACCCAGTTGTCTCATTCCTGAACATATACTCAATGGACTTAAAATCAGTATGCTACAATGATGTAGCTATCAATGTCTATAGCAGCTCAATTCACAATAGCCAAGATATGGAGTCAACCTAGGTGCCCTTCAACAGATGACTGGATAAAGAAATTGTGGTACATATACACAAGGGAATAGTACTCAGTTATAAAAAAGAATTATTTTATGACTTTTGTCATTAAATGGATGGATCTGCAAACCATTATTCTAAGTATAATAAGAGAGTCCCCCAAAGCCAAATGTTGAATGCTAACACTCAATAATGAGGGGGAGGGAAAATATAGTTGTTCATTGGATTAGACCAAAGGGAATGAAGACATATGAGGATGGATGGGAATAGAAAAGACAGAATGAATCAGATGTAACTTTCCTATGTTTATATATCAATGCATGACCAGTATTCCCCACATCATATACAACCATAAAATGGGATTTTAATTACAATAAGTTATATTCCATGTAAATATGTCAAAATATACTCTATCATCATGTATATCTAAAAAGAACAAATTTTTAAAAATCACTTATGAGCATAAAAGAAAAAAGTTTTGTCCTTTGTATCATTTAACTGGATTAGTTTTAAAACTAGTTATAATCATCTGTGATGATAGGAAAACATTCTCCCTTATAGCTAACTGAAGAAAGGACCAATGAATTAAGAAAATATTTAAACTGAGAATTTAAATATTTGAATTTTAGAATAGTTTTTAAGAAACTCAGTTGGTTTTCAAGTACAGAGAGTAAAACCAAGTATATGGACAAGGTGTTACAGCATGTAACTAGCAAAGGACCCTGTGGCAAATTAAATAATGCACGCAAATGATGTATTATTAATGCATTCATTGCTCAGAAGACAACATTTGTTCCTATAATAGTTGGCTTCATATTTCACCTAAATACTCTTATAATACTCTTTTGAATATTTTTCAAATGGTAAACAGACACAATACCTTTATTTATTTATTTATTTTTATGTGATACTGAGGACCAAACTCAGTACCTCACACATGCCAGGCAAGTGCTCTACCACTGAGTGACAAACTCAGCCCCTCTTACAACACCCTTTATGTCACAAACTTAACCTTTTTCAGCCAAATATGCTTGAGATCTTTTCACTATTTGTACTCAGGGGATCTAAATGAAGTTTAAAACCATTAAAACTACAACTCAACAAGCTCAGCACATAATTTTATATCACACTTACATACACATAGAGAATGAGAGAGCAAGCAACTTTCATGTTTGCAAAATTTATTTACTCATTCCATTTTTATAACAACACTTCAAGTAATTTAAGCAAGGTGACATTAATCAGGGCTCCCATTAAGAAGCAATTTACAAATGCAAAGCATACTCAAATTATTACAGGCTATTCAGGCCTCTATTAGTTTAAACTACTAGCAGCTGTTAAAACTTAGACTCTACTAAGACAATAACCTATAAAGGCACTTTAATTGCTAATTCACAAGATCAGTTTGTTTCACTGGTCTCAGCCTGTATTTAATCTTTAATGTGTTTACAGACATTTTTCATTCACCCCTTAGATTTCACATTTTTGACAGTTTCTATAAATCCCCAAAGTAATACACACTATGTTTCAACTCAAAACTATAGTTTATATAAGTCTAGGAGTGTTCTATCAAAACTTAACTAAAATGTATATTTGTATATTTATATATATATGTATATATTATATTTGTATATTTATATATATAAGTGTGTGTATATATATACACATATTTATATTTATATATAAACATACCAAATACCCATAAATTGATTATTATTTACAGAACAAGGCAAATGGTGTCTGTACTGATCAATTTTGTGTAGTATGTTCTATTAGAAAAAAATCTTAAATTAGTCACAATTTAGATAATTTCCTGCATTTTGTAAAACAAAGTTTTATCACATGTCCTACTTCAATGAGATAGCAGCTGATTTATGTCTGCCAATTATCACCACTGAAAGGAAAATTTACCTACCCTTCAGGGGGTCAGCAAAGATCACTGTCAAATCACACTCTGGTCTCAAGTTCACACAGCAGCACGTTTTATTTTCTTAGGACACTCAGAAATTGAGTGATAATAGACAAGACCATGCCTCCCACAATCTTGGATTCCCTTTCTTAAGGAAAGATTTCTGAAGGCTTTCCTATGCCCTTCCTGGATCCCCCAATCCAGCTTCAGAGGAGCTCACCCATCAAAAGCTCATACCAAATGTCTTCTTTGATATAATGAGAGCAACTATGAACAGAGCAGGGAGGAAGTGCAGGAAGAAAAGATTAACATTGAACAGAGACATGAGATGGGAGGGAAAGGGAGAGAAAAGGGAAATTGCATGGAAATGAAGGGAGACCTTCATTGCTATACAAAATTACATATAAGAGGTTGTGAGGGAAATGGGAAAATAAACAAGTAGAGAAATAAATTACAGTAGATGGGGTAGAGAGAGAAGATGTGAGAGAAGGGGAGGGGGGATAGTAGGGGATAGGAAAGGTAGCAGAATACAACAGTTAATAATAGGGCATTATGTAAAATTGTGGATGTGTAACTGACGTGATTCTGCAATCTGCATTTGGGGTAAAAGTTGGGAGTTCATAACCCACTTCAATCTAATGTATGAAATATGATATGTCAAGAGCTTTGTAATGTTGTGAACAACCAATAAAAAATAAATAAAATATTTCATGATTAAAAAAAAAAGCTCAGCTGTATCCCCTTAAGGATCTGAGAAGCCCCACTACAGACTCCATGAAGCTCTCCCAACTATCCCCATGCTTTATTCATTATATGCACAAACAAATGTTGAATAAAATTACTTGTCTGTATTTGAGTGAGACATAAACCACTGTGGAATTCAAGTTGTTGCTAATAAAACCTAGATTGTGGATTATGGTGACAGAATAAGAGAATTCAGTACATTAGCTCTCACAGAGTATTTTATTAAATGAGCTATTTTTATTATTAATGAGAAAAGAATCTTGATGAGAACACAATTATACACTAAGAGAACATAAGTGTATTCCAATAAATAATTTGGTATTCAAAAATATTATTTAATTCCTATCATTGATTTATTTATTTCTCCTCTTGCTTCAACCAGGGAGAGAAATCACATAATTAGCAACCAGAAAACTACAGAATCAAGACCCCACATGGTTATAAGGCTTCTTGACAAGTCTAAATCACATCACTAAAAGTCACTGGTGTTATCAAGTCTTGGGAGACAAATCAGCCACCAGGATCCTCTGCCAGCTTTCTCCAAAGCCAAGATTAAGATGTGCTGAGATTGACAGCTGTTTATCAGAGCTTCAAGAGAATTGTCACGATATCCTCCAGCCTATCAGCTCCCCACCTACAGCTACTAATGTGGCTCGTACCATCATATCTTTCACAGGAAACCACTTCAATGGGAGAAGGTCAAATTTTGATCACTTAGGACAGCAGATGCAGTATCTGTGCAGCATGCCACTGGAAGTTGAAGTATTTGAGGCAGTACTGAATACCTGGTGCCCAGTCAACCTCAAGTTATGTACACCCCTGTCTCAGTAGACTACCACACCCACCACATGTGGGCACTGGGTAATGTCGAGGAGGGAGAAGGAAGAACAACATGGTTTAACTACTGAGAATAACTGTACTTTGACAACAGCAGTACTCAATTGAAACTTCAGCCTAAAAGGAGACACTTGCAGACAGCAGGTGGTACTCAAGAATAAGGTGGGAATCCTAGACCTGCAATTGTGCTATGGTCATTTAATTATTTTTTTGTTTCACCAAAAAAAAAAAAACACAGTGATTATTCCATGCATGCCACTAGTGATCTTACAAATAAAAAAGGCAACTGGATTATGAGAATAAGTTTCCATGCCTTTCTTCCTCCCTTCAAATGCCATTCCCTAAAATCTCCCATGTCAGGCACTTTAACACACAGGAAAAAGAAATAAAAGGCAGGACTCGCACCCTCATAGTCTAGAGGGAAAGAGTATGAAACCTATAAATGTCTTGAGTACCAGCTGAAGTAAATCCTAAGTAAGAGTAATGGTTGCTGCAATATATTTCAGCAGTTACAAAAAGGTAAGGATGACTAAAGTATTTATAGCCTGTTGTTAAAGTTGTATTATAAGCATTTGGTTTTTATTAAGTGGATGTCCTCAGGATTGCAACAAAAACACTCAAAGACAAAACATTTACAATTGTAAACTTGGCACATTACCAGCACCCTGGAAATAATGCAAGACTTTTAAATATTCATGTCCAACACTCCAGTCCAGAATGTCTCTAAACCCAGCTATAATCTAAAACTCTACTGTCCTCTGGTCCAATGAATAATAAAGAAAACTACTCTACCCACAGGGACATGGGCAGACCAAATATGTAACTATACATACAATGTGAGATCATGTACACACACACACACACACACACACACACACACAGAGAGAGAGAGAGAGAGAGAGAGAGAGAGAGAGAGAGAGAGAGAGAGAGAGTTAAGAGTGTGTATTAAATATTCAATATATAATCTGCTCATTTAGTGCCAGCATTTGCAAATTGTTTGCCTTTTGACTAAGATTTAATCTGTAATTTTAGATGTTATACATAAATATTCCCAACCTGCATTTTACAGAGTGAATTTCAACTTTTTAAAATTTTTCCAGAGAATAATTATCTGTAACTAGAACAGTTGGTATACCTATAGCCAACTTAAACTTTCCACAGTATCACCAGTTTTTCTGATAATGTTTTTAAATCACATAACTCTTTACTAAATTTTCTATTATCTTATTTTTAAAATAAATAGAAATGCTGCTTCTAATTTCTGAACAGTGACAAGATTAATTTTTAATTTACCACAAGTGGGGTCAAAAATGGGAAAAATTATAGAATGTCAAATCCAAAAAAACCTTTGGCACCACTGTATGTACACAAACAATGGTGCTCAATTATGATGGAAAGGAAAAATTAGAGAGTAGGTAAAATGATTTTAAAAAGAAAGGCATGATTTAAGATTATAATTTTAGTTGTCTGGGATTAATACTCTTCACTTGCTGAACATATGTCTTCTATTTGATATTTTCAGCATATCATAGTTGACTTTCATATACTTATGCAGGAAAGCAGTGTGTGGGTAAATAAAAGACTATTACATAAAACAGATTCCAATAATGAGCACACTGTACATATATACATATTAGCTATGATGAAAGTTATTATTTTTACATATTATAGACATATCTTAACTCTTGTAGCCAGTGAGCACTTGAAATATGACTGATGTGGCTAAGAAACTAAATTTTAAGTTTTATTTTGATTACATAATTTGAAGAGCCACAGTGGCCAGTAGCTACTGAATTTGATAGTGCAGTAGAGAGTTTGGTCTTCCTGTAACATTAAGCCTATGAACACATATCTAAATGAGAAGAAACTGAACAGGTAACAAGTGAAATAACTGCAGAATGTCTCATCTTCAGCCACACACATTAGTCCCAAGACAGCTGTGGTAAAAGAGGAATAACATCTAAGGTTGAAGGGGACCCTGTCCTAGTCTCTCCATAGCTGCACACCTCTGACCAGGTCACCTGACCTCACCAAATCTTATGTTTCATTTCCACATACAGAAAGGATGCTAACATGACCTCAGTGGGTTGTGATGATGGCTGCTAACTGATGTGAAATGGAAGACACAAAACCAGCACTTCACAAATACTCAGCTGAGCCTAGTGTCTTGCTAACTGTGTCACTTGCAGTTGGGCATTCGTTTCTGGTCAGGTGGCCCATCTGATTCCCAGTTTGCACATTACTAATTATTTTTTCTAAAATAGACCAAGGGCTGATGAAATGAGGCACAAAAATTAATGATCATATCATCACCATAAATCACTGAGGACATAGTTCATGTACATATGTCATCATCTGTTTCATAGAACTGTAAAGTAGATGGTACATATGAAGTAAAACTTTCATAAATGTTTACACTCTGTTGATTGAAAAGTTTTCAGTGACCTACTAAGTTCGCTATTTGGAACAAACATTAAACTCAAGTTAAATAAGGTGCTTTGGCTTGGGCAGAAAAAAAAGGAAAGGGCTGGTGGAAAGTGTAAGATCAAAAATCTATCTGTAGGAATATGAAACTCCCCTTCCTTTCAGAGACTTTATCCTGCTACTCTCATTATTAGAATTATTACAGGGTTTTCTGAGACCCAATCCTGACACAAATTTTAGCATCAAAAGGAACTCAGTAGTGCTGTATAAGTAATATCAGTATAAGTTATCCTGTTTTACTCCATAAATGTACTTATTTATTTTCCCAAGCCTTTCTAAGTTGTAGTTTATTGAACAGCTACTCTAGGCAGACATAGTGCTGAGTTCTTTCCATAGTTTATCAATGACCATTATACCACCCTGCAAGAAGTTCTGATGACAACCACTGCAAAAGAGAAGGTTATGAAATGTGCTTCAAATCATACAGCTATGATAGGACACAGTCCTGCTGGAAATCCTCTCTCCTTCCACTATTCCACACTACCTCTTTGATAAAAGAACTAATGGTGTGCAATTAACTTCTAACTCAGCATTGTGTTTGGGAATTCTTATACTTGTAAAATTTAACCTATGGAGGCATAAGTGAAAGAAAATCAGTCATGACACAGAAAATTTATGCAGGTAAACATTTAATCTCTATTCCAATAGCAACCACTGATTGTAGGACAATTTTGAATGAATTGAATGGAGGGAAAATTCATTTCATTAACCTTTCATATGAATGTATTACTTTTTAACCAAACAGGCAACTGTATTTGTAACTCAGTTCAATGTTAATTAGATTAAAGGCATGAGGCTATAAAAGGAGACATCAGCAAGCTTTTTGGCAAGGCTTGCCTGCTTTCTGGCTAACTACAATACAATTTTTGCTATACTTCTTTTATCTTATGATATTTTAAAGTGAGTTTTCTCTTGCTTCTATTTGTTGACACTTTATTTAAAGTGAAATAAAATAAAACCTTGAGAATCAGCAGAGAACATATTCTTCTCGTGGCAATGTGTTTTGTGTTTTACCTGTTCAGCTAGGATTAAGCATTTCTCCTTTTTTTCTATTATTTTGTTGTTGTTGTTTTTACTGCCCTGTCTTATGCTGAATGCACATGTAAGAGATTGAGGGCTATTCTAGAAATCACTTATTTAGTTTGGAACCCAGTGTCAGAGAACTAAAAACCTAAACACAATGTTCTATCCAAATCTGCAGCTGCAAATTGTTTTTTTTCTCTACATTGTTAGCTTTTCATACATTGAGAATCAATTTCTAAAGAAAATCTGTTCTCAGTTCTCATTGTTTCATATCATATTAGCTATTTATTTTCCCAAAATTAGTTTTAAACAAATTGTCTCAAAAATATTACTGAGGTGACACATTTATGAGAAGAATCAATCATATTATGAAAAGAAATTAGAAATTTGATGAGAAATTAAAGATGAAATGTCAATCCCGAGTTAATAAGTAAGTAGGTGTCACTTTGTAGCACTGGAGAGATTCCCAACTTTATAGTTCAGGTCAGATTATAAAGTGTGCCTATATCATCTGGAGTTTCTCTTCTAAACTTTAAAAATAAACAATAAAAGAACTCTGTAGCTCCTTGAACCACAGTTCTGAACTTTTCATATGCCATGTTCTCCTCCTGTGGGTGTGGCATGGGAAATGTGTAATGTCATACAAAGAATAAAATCAGTGAATTTCCTGATCATGCTCCAAGAAATCATGTGGTTTCATCATGAGTTCTGTGCCTTTGCCCTACCAATCTTCCATCCACCCCAGAACACAGAGAATGTGTGCTTCCACATACATGTCTGGTTCTGAGGAGTGTGGTAAGACCAGAAGAAAAATGGGGGGAAATGAATGGTGGGCCCAGAACAGCAGATTAGGAAACACACTGACACCAACCACATGGGAATTAAAGCAGCCTTATTCTCACTGTTGAAAACAAAACATGGTATCATGCCTACCATAATGTAGCTATACCCAAACCATACCAGATTAGTGGGAATCCACTCCTTTCAGAAGCAGTCTTTGAAAAGCATATGCATTGGTGCTGTACAGTGGGGTCATAGGTGCTCTGTAAGAGGCTTCCTTGGGCAGATGAAAGTCTACCATGGTGGTTTACCACTTGGATTGACTCTTTAACTACCAACTCTAACTTTTTTATTCAAATTTTAATCCATAGTTTTGTACCAGGGAGAAGCTCAAAGCTACTTATCTTCTCAAATGTCAAAGTTACTTAGTTTTGGGGTCAGACTATTTTTAAATAAATGAATTTTATTTTTTGAGCAGCTTTAGATTCACAGTGAAACTGATCAGTAAGTAGAGAGAGTTCCTGAAAACCAATTCTTTCTACTGATGCATGACCTCCCTGACCTTCCTGCACCACAATCAAACATTCCTTCTAATTTAGAGAAAAATGTTATTATGCAAAAATGACAAAACAAAATGAAAAGCTCCACAATTTTTGAAATGAGAATATATTTTTTAAAAATGCCCATATTCATACCTATTGAACCCCAATCCTTTTTGTCTTTAGGTGTTTGGGAAACCACAGTTTGAGAAATGCTGCCTACACCACCAACAACCATAGCTTTACCAACTGCTGCCATTGCTGGCCAGCAGGAAGATTCCCTGGGGAATCCATATGTGGGAGAGGGATATAAGCAGGGTGGTAGAAGCAACAGGAGAGAGCAAGGCTGAAAGAAAAATATATATGCATACAAATACTTGCATGAAAAATTCCTTCAAGGTTTTCCAAACAGTAAACTTCCAAAACTACCTCTTTTCTCTTCCCATGTGACATTTTTATGTTGGCACCTGTGTGTAAGGTACCAAATATCAAAATGAAAACCCAGGAAAAGTAAATGACTGCTTCTCAGTAATTGCTAGCATAAAAATACAACATAAAGTGCATACTTTATATCTTTTTAAGGTGAAAGAGGTTCCATTTCTTAGCAAGATAGTGTATCCATACTCAACATAAAATTTTCCACAAAATAGAATGAACTATACTCTGACAGAATGTCTCTGAACAGTAAACTAGCAACAGGGTTCCTCTTTGATTTTGTAGGTTTCTTTCTTTTTTTCCCCTCTCATCTGGTATCACCCAGCTTGGATCCAAAGAGATGCACTACTTGAGTGCAAATGAAGGGCACCAAAGAAAAAAAAAAAGCCTTCTCCTTTTGGTCACAAAGGGGGCTCCTATAGGTCAGGAAGAATGGAGAAAGTACTGTGATTTTAAAACCTTCTGTATATTCTGTCCCAGCTCACACCCAAGGCAATCAGTGGTGGCTGCTGCACAGGCACCTACAGTTCCAAGGAAGATGAGCTCCACACTGGTCCATGCAGGTGTGGTCTCAAGGTTGCAGGCACAGTGGTGCGCTCTTGTAACCTGAGTGGCTCCAGCTGCTGAGGAAGGAGGACTATGAGTTCAAAACCAGCCTCAGCAACAAAAATGCACTAAGCAACTCCCTGAGACCCTTTCTCTAAATAAAATACAAAATAGGACGGTGGTTGTGGCTCCATGGTTTAGTGCCCCTGAGTTTAAACTCCAGTTCAAAAAGCAAAGTGCAGGATGCATTCCAGTGCCTTTCCCATTCTGTGACCCACTCACTGCTTGATGTAATTGCAGGATTAGAGGACAGTCCGGGGAACTGGAGTCATAGCTGTTGGTCAGAGGTTGAGAAAAGGGCAGCTAGAGAGCTAGAAAGTGTCAGAAGAGGACCTAAATTGAGAGCTTAGAAGTGTAACCCCATAAATTGCTTTATAGAGCTGACCCTAAATAGCATACATTAGACATTAAGCACTAAGCTACAGAAGACCAGCACTCCGGCCCAGAGTGGCCACTGGGTGGTGTGCATGAAAACTATGTCTTAGTACAGCAATGAGTTTCTAAAAACAGACATTGGAACTAAAATCCACAAAGTAGGAACTAGACCTTGTAGGCTGAACCTAACCAAGGTTAGTTGTGAAACAATAACTAAATTCTTTTTAAAATGTAAACAAGAAGTATAGACTCATAAGAAAATAACAAAACATCCAAGATATAACCCACAATTACTTGGCTTATGAAGAGATAGGAAAATCTCAACTCAGAAGGTAATCAGAAAATTCCAGAAAGACAAAGATGAACATGAACACAAAATTTTAAAGTAGCTATTATAATTGAGCTCCAATAACTGAGGGCAGATGCTCTTATACAAATTGAAAAAAATACTCAAGAGAGAAAAAATACCAAGAAAAATTTTAACATCAAACATAACAGGATGGGCCTGGGGTTGTGACTCAGTGGTAGAGTATGTGCGTAGATATAAGGAACTGAGTTTGATTCTCAACACCACATATAAATAAAGAAAAAAATAAATGCCCATCAGCAACTTAAAAAAGTAACAAATTAGATAAAATATTATGGTATTGACTTAGTATCAGGATGGACATGACAGAGAAATGAAGAAAGGAGGAGGATGAAGCAAAAAGTTTTAAATAAATTATAGGTAAAATTTCCCCACATTTTTGTGAAACTTAAAGATGCAAGGAACTCAGCATCCAACAGCTAAAACCCAGAGAAGTGCATGCCCAGCTATAGTGAAATTCAATAAGTGAAGCTAAAAGTAAGGAAAATCATTTTGAAAGCAGCCACAGAAAAGGTCACATTTACATAGAAGGTAAAACAAACAAACAAACAAAAACTTCAAACAATTGTATTTTTTATTTTACAAAGAAAGCACAGATGCAGTAGAAAAGCATTTTGAATTGAAAAAATATTATCATCCAGGAACACCACATTTTGTGAAAACATCCTTTGGGAATCATGATAGAATAAAGACATTATGAAATGAAGAAAAATTAGAAAATAAAATAAGACCTGCTACAAAAGAAATGCTAACAAAATTCTTCAGACACAAGAGAAATACTACTGGGAAAGATAGCAATGCACGAAGTCTAAATAAAATAATAGATGGCAAAAGAACTTTCAATGTCTGGAATTGTAGCTCAGTGGTAGAGCAATTGCCTCAAATGCATGAGGCCCTGGGTTCAATCCTCAGCACCACATAAAAATAAATAAATAAAAATAAAGGAAAAAAAACATATGTAACTTTAAAAAGGAAAAAAAAAATCTTTCAAAAGAGATAAACTATGTCCATTTGTAGCCAATATGACTATCTACATAAGCAATCCCAAAGATTCTGAAAAAAGCCTCCTAGAATTAATAAATGAATACAATAAGGTCAGTGGATACAAGGTCAACAAATAAATATTTGTATTTCATACTAGCAAGGAATAGCTAAACTGAAATTTTAAAAACACTTGTTCCAAAGAATGAAATAATTAGATGTAAATCTAACAAAAAGTGTACAAAATATACACACTGAAAAATATAAAATACTCATTTTAAAAAAATGAAGACCTACATAAATTGGGAAATAGCATGTTCATAAACTGAACGAAATGTCAATATGATGTCAATTCTCTCCAAATCAATGTAATGCATGTAGATTCAACACAATTGCAATGAAAATCAAACAAGATCTTTCCACACACAACTAAGTATTAAGAAAGATACATGTAGTCAGGGATGGTGGAGTACTCCTGTAATCTCAGTGACTTGGAAAGCTGAGGCAGGAGAATCACAAGTTCCAAAGCAGCCTGGGAAACTCTGTGAAACTCTGTCTCAAAAAATAAAAAGGAAAAAAGCATACCACAGGGACACAGCCACATCAAGGTTGATAGCAGCACAATTCAAAATAGCTAACCTGTAGAGCCAACTTAGATGTCCTTCAGTAGATGAATGGATAAAAATGTGGCTTATATACACAATGAAATTTTACTCAGCAATAAAAGAGAATTTTCAGGTAAATGGATGGTGCTGGAGAAGATAGTGCTAATCGAAGTTAGCCAACATCCCCCCCCCCAAAAAAATGCCAAATGTTTACTCTGATATAAAGAGGCTGACTCATAGTGAGGTAGGGAGGGGGTGCATGGGATGATTAGATGAATTCTAGATAGGGAATAGGGATGGGAGTGAAAGGGAGGGGTTGGGGGATTAGCAAGTGTGGTGGAATGTGATGGACATCATTACCCAAAGTACATGTATGAAGACTCAAATTGGGTGTCAACATACTTTATATAAACAGATATGAAAAATTGTGGTATATATACATGTGTAATAAGAATTATAATGCAAAAACCCCCACTAAAAAACCAAAGTGCATGTATAAAAGCATAAATTGGTGTGAACATACTCTCTATACAAAGATATGAAAAAGTATAATCTATATATGTGTAATAAGAAATGTAATGCATTCCACTGTCATTTATTTTAAAAATTAAAATAAAACAAACAAACAAACAAACAAACAAATAATAAATAAATAAGGGCTGGGGATGTGGCTCATTGTAGAATACCCCTGGGTTCAACCCTCAATACCACCATAAAGGGAAGTGAAATGACAATACATAAAATAAAATTCTTTTAAGTCATGTCTGTAAATAAGGTTCTACATCCAAAACATATCAAGTACTCTAACAGTTCAACAACAAAAAGATGAATACTAAGGATCAGAATAGATTTCATGTAAAAAAGGTATATGAATGGCAAAAACACATAAGTTACTCAGAATCAGTACCCGTGAGAGAAATGCAAATCAAACTGACAAAAAGATACCATTTCACACCCACAAAGATGGAAATGAGTTAAATTTTTCTAAATGAAAAATGACCAAAATGTTGGCAAGTGTTTGGAGAAATTGGAAACTCCATACATTACTGTGGGAACATAAAATTGTTTAGTCATGTACAAAATAGCATGACACTTCTTAAGACATTAACCATGGAAGGAATCGAGTATAGATTGGTGATAGAGCATGTGTGTGGAATGGTATTTTTGATATCCAGGTCAAAAACAAATAAATAAACAAAGAATTACCTTACAAACCAGCAATTCTGGCCCCAAGAATACCCCTAAAATACTGAATGTAGGAAATCCAAACTTTCACATATATGTTCATAGCAACATTATTCACAATATTCAAATGGTGGAATTGTTACAAATATCCAGGTGGAAGAATAAATAAAATGCAGGATATAGCAAAGGTAAATACTATTTAGCTACAAAAAAATGAATAAATTACTGTTACAAGCTGTATAAATTAAAGAACTCAGACACAAAAGGTAACAAACATAGGAAATTATTAGAGTTAGGTGCATCCAACTGGTAGTTGCCAGGGATTAGACAGATAAATTGGAAACTCAATGGGTACAGAGCTTACTCTTCTGAGGTGATGAAATCTTTGAAACTAGACAGACCTGGTAGTATAATTTGGGTCCTGAATGTCCATGTCCCCAAAGGCCCATGCATTAAAGGAAGTAGTAAAACTGTTAGGAGGTTGTGGTAGTGAAAGAAAGTTAGGTCACTGTGGGGGGCATGCCTTTTAAAGGGACACCAGAACCCCAACTCCTTCACATCCTCCTCCTCTTTTGCTTCCCTCCCACCAAGAGATGAACAGCCTCCTCTGCCACATGCTCCAACCATGATATATTGTGCTACCACAGACCCAAAGCAACAGGACAAAATTGCCATGGACTGAAAACTCTTAACCTGTAAGCCATAATATTTTTTTTCTTTTAAGTTTATTATCTTGTCACAGTAACAGAGAGTAGACTAATGCAGAAGGCATTTGCACAATATTGTGAATGTACTAAAGCCACTGTATTGTTCATGGTAAAAGAGTAAACTGTGTGTTATAAGAATGCCAACACGTTAAAAAATAGGACAAAACACAACTCATAAAAAAATTGATAAATTCAACTTTCCCAAAATTAAAATGTTTTGATCTGTGAAAGATTTGTTAAGAAAAGAAGCATCAAGCTACAGATTAGAAGATATTTGCAAAGCATGTGCTTGAAAGAGGATGAATATCCATTATATACAAAGAAGTCTGAAAACTTAATGGTTACAAAAATCCTTTTCTTTGTAAATGGGCAAAGAAATTACAATGGAAATTTCAACATAGATGACACTTGGATGGCAAATAAGTACATGAGACACTGTTCAACATTCTTAGCAATTAAGAAAATGCAGGGCTTGGATTATGACTCTGTGATATAACACTTGCCTAGGATTAGTGAGGCACAGGGTTTAATCCTCAACACCACATGAAAACATTAATAAGATAAAAAAACGAAATGTAAATAGAAGACAATGTAATGTTAGCACAATGTGTCTATTAGAATAGCAAACAAACAAAAGGAGAAACAATTGATAATATCAAGTATTGGTGAGAATACAGAGTAACTGGAACTCATGTATTTCTAGTGGACTGCAATTTTTTAGAAAAAAATTTGGAGCTTCTTATTATGTGAAATTTAGACTTATCTATGGTCTAGCACTCCCACTCCTACATATTTAACCTAGAAAAATAACAACTATGTTTATGCAAAATCTCTACCTACATGTTTACATCAGCCCTACTCATATTTTTTTCCTTCAAATGTCATTCAGTGGGTGAATGGACAAACATGCTTTATCCATATAATGGAATAGTACTCAGCCACAAGAAGGAATAAGCTATTGATGTCTGCAATAACTCAAAGGTATGATGGTGTGATCTCAAAAGGAGATATGTTGTATTATTCCATTTATATGATATTTTGGAAAGTCAAAGTATAATACTCAGGGCAGGGGTTGTAGCTCAGTGGTAGAGTGTTTGCCTAGCATGTGTGTGACATTGTGTTTTATCCTCAGTACCAATGAAAAATAAATATAGGTATTGTGTCCATCTACCATTAAAAATATTTAAATACACACACACACAGCACTCAGAGGTTGCTGGAGTTGAAAGGGAATTTCCAATTATAAAGGAAGTTATGGGCTATTGGAACTCTTCTGTACCTTAATTCTAGTGGTAGCTGAATGAATAAAGAAATGCATTAAAATTCAAAGACCTGTACACACAAAAGTCAATTTGGGAAGATCTCATAAATAGTAGTGACAGTTTTCCAACTTTGTGAATTTAAATAATGCCACTGAATCGTGTGAAAATGGTAAACTCTGTGTTATATGTATTTTTTTCATGGCACTGGCCTGGGAACTTGCTATTTTTACCAAATGAGTCAATTGAGAGGTGTATGTTTATTACAATGGAAGACTAAGAACAAAGAAAGACACCTCCTCCTCACATGTATCCTTGGAAGTACTGGAAGCTCTGTGACAGCAAGGTCAAGACACCTCCTTAGAGCTTTCCAAACTGATTTCTTGGCAGTTAGCTTTAACTTTTTATTTTTCAAATAAGATGTTGGTATTTTTCAAATAAGATGTTGCAAATTTCTCCAAACTGAGTCAAATACAACCCAGATAAAGCCGTAGGATAAATCTATAAAGAACCATTTAGTCATGTGTGGTGTTTTTTTTTTTTGTGTGTGTGTGTGTGTATGTATTTGTGTGTGTGCATTTGTTTGTTTTTTAATTAAAGGTGTTTTAAAAAACAAAATAGTATTTTGGGCATTCAGTGAAAAGACTACAAAAAAGTGCTTTGTTTAATATAAATAACAAATCCATGGTGGATAATCATTGTTTATATGAACATCATTTTAATATAAATGTATATTATTCAAAGCAAAGTAATTAAAGTATGAGAGTATTAATTATTAATAATGGATAAAATATATGTATAAATCTCATTATTCACAGATTCTATATTTGTGAATTTCTCTAAATACTAAAATTTAAAGCAAGGATGGTGGAATGTGATGGACATCATCATCTAAAGTACATATAAGAAGACAAGAATTGGTGTCAACATACTCTATATATAATCAGAGATATGAAAAATTGTGCTGTATACATGTAATAAGAATTGTAATGCATTCTGCTGTCTATTTTTTAATCAATATAAAATCAATCATGGAGAATTTGAGTCTTAGTCTCCACATATTCCTAGCTGAGGACAAATGAGATGATATTCTTCCTTCTTGTTTCAACTCACACTTCAAATCTGTGTCCTTTTGTGGTGATTTTCACTGGGCCCAATATCAACAATGAAATGCTCTCAGGAGTTCTTAAACAAAAGAAGGCTGTGGTGGGTCTCATAAACTGCATGAAAGATAAGTGTTTTTTTTTTAGATATGAGTTATAGTACTCTTGGTCATGAGTTCAATGTTAATGAACCAACAGCTCATATTAAAACAGATAATGTTAAATAGAAGCACACATTAAAATAAGATTTTGTAGGCCAGGTGTGGTAGTGCATGCAGTAATCTCAATGACTGTGGAGGTAGATGAAGGAGGATTGCAATGTTGAGGTCAGACTAGGAAATTTAGACTGCAGACCTTGAAAATAAGAAGTAAAAATGGCTGGGATGTAGTTAAGTGGTAAAATGCCCCAAGTTTAGTTTTCAGTATTGCATATACACACAAAAAACAAACAAACAAATCAACAACAAAACAACAAAGAACCTTGGTTTTGTATCAGTTAATAAAAATGAAATGTGACCTGAGTATTACAAGAACTTCACACTGCTTTTCCCCTAGGAGCAGTCGTTCAACATTTACTAACTCAGTTTTGTAGAAAGAATATAACCACCAAGCATGACAAGAATTAACTCCATGCTTTAAACAGAGGCATGGAAAACCACTCTCCCCTTGTTCAGACTCCCAGTGAAGTGGCCACTGTGCAGGGCCAGATGTCCATGGCCTCTCTCAGAGTCCAATACAGGAAGCAGCTGTAACTAGCAGTTCAGTGATTAAAACTATCCACACATTGACTTGTCATTAAAAGTGCCTCCTAGTTCTCCAACCCTCTTGAGGTGTTTTAAAGACTTTACTCAGTCTTTAATAAACACCTACAAGAAAGTTCTGTGCTAGACATCACAATGAATATTCAAGGAATAGAAGTTAGACATGCTTGTGTCCCTAGGCTACCTAGTGTTCATCTGGGATCAAGAAACAAGCAGTAAACAGATACAAAACCCCCACCCTACCAAAAAATAAATTATAAAAAATCAATAATGAAACAAAACATGCATAATTATGAAGTAGACATACTTTATTTAGAAGATGTTCAGAAAAGTTCCCATCTAAGCTGAGGGCGAGGGTGGTAAGAAGCCAACCAAGAAAACAGCACTACAGGAAGGGGTGTAAAGGTTTGAGACTGCAAATGGAATGGAGTTTCTAGGGAATGAAGAGAAAGAGAGCACACAGGGAAAGGATGGCATGAGATGGCTGTTTAGTTCCTACAACCACCTTGGAAGACAGTCTTTAGAGAGGTTTCTGTTTTCAAACATGGGGCTGAGTTCAGAGAGTTAAAGAAACTTGCTCAAGTTGCACAGCTAGAATTGAATCTCAGCACAGATGAATTCCAACATCTATGTTCTTCACCTACAGCATGCTGCCTTCTGTTTGTTTCCTGCTGGCATTTGACTCACCCCCAATGACTCCTACAAATTGTATATATTCATGTATGTAATATATGCATAGAGATATATAAGAGAAAAATAAGTAAAGCACAGTAACTTAATAAACAGAATCTGAGTCAGTGAGTCCAGTTGAGGTCTGCCATTTCTCAGTCAGTGTACACACCAGGATCTGATGCACTTCTACAGTCATGGCATACTGCTGACACGTGTTCAGTAATGTACATTATCATCCCCATTACATATCTATAACCCTTGCATGACAGGGCTTTCTCTCAATCACAAGCTAAAATTGCTTTCCTCTATGAGACATGACAAGAAAATGGGCTTTTATTTCACAAAAATAAGGTAAAGAGAGGGTCAAATTCATGCTATCTTCCTCTTGGGCCATTACAGTTGTCCTAACAAACATTTCTGCTTTGCACATATTATTTGCAGGCACTTTAATCCCAAATGTTCTGTTCCAGGGACTCAGGTTTTCCATTTTCTCTGTTTTCCTTTTCTAAAATTATTTATATGACTGTTCTCCTAACTAAATGGATTAATCTATGCATAAACCATTTTCTGATTTTCTATGCTTATAGAAAAGAATGGTTTATTTCAGCACTACAGACAACATCTGGAGGTCTCAGGAGTATTACAAATTGAAACAGTCTCTTTCTTCTCATAAGTCAAGAGATGATGTTGAGGAGCAAATCCCTTCTCATGACAATTTGCATTTATTTTCCTAATAGCTCTACTAAGATTCAAAGACATAGTTTTCTTATAGCCTACTTAGAGCCTGCCAACAGGCACAAGAATTTTTCATTCATCAGTATAATTGTCTTCTCAGATATGACTTCAAAGCCCCTGCTCTTCCCACTGCAGCATGCTGCCTCCCTGACAGGTCTCATTTAGCATGATTTAGTCATAACACCTTTCTGTATCAAAATAAATAACTTTAACCAGCTGGTCTTAATATCAAACGAATTTAGATTACAAAGAAAAACCACAATAGTCACTAATATTTAAAACCACAAAGGAATATGGCATGCTATAGCCAATAAAAGTTCTAATTAATAAGACTGTCAAAGCTAGACTCCAAAATAAAAATTCCAAGGGAAAAAAACTATTCCAAAATGCTAATAATCACACCCTAAAACTCCTTATACAATGCATGGGACTACTGAATCCCCAAACCCAGAACCATTTCGTTCCCAGGCCCTCCTGTCCTCCCTTTACCTCACCCCCACTCTTGTCAGGGAACAAAGGAGGCTGGGTTGCTCAGTGCCTGTCATGACCTCTTATAGTTCTGTTCTGCCTGTGCTTGCTCACAGAGCCCAAGGCAAAGCAACTTTGAGGGTTGGCAAATAAACTCATCAGACAAACATTAATGGTCCGGTTACAAAAACAAAATATAATTCTTATGAAATTCACTCTCTTTTTCAAATACTTTTTCTGTGTAGAAATCAGAACTTAATACCCAGAAAGGCTTATTATATTTGTCTTGCAAAAACAACAAAGAATCATAAAACTACATGGCTTGGGGGGATCTTGAACAGTTACGTAGTCCATCCTCATTTCCAATAAAATCATATTAAAATAAATGGGAATTCATTCAATATTAAAACCTTCTCTCAAAAAAGGCACCATTCATGGGCAAGAAATTATTTCTATTTTTATATTTATTTTAGTTATATATGACAAGGAATCATTTATTATACTTAATCTGAATCATTCATGCTGCCTGCACACCTTTTAATTTTTATTCAATCTTCAGGGTGGTTTTATGGGGTGGTTTGTGTGGAAGAAACAAAACAAATATTAGTTATCAGTTATTACCCTGGATGCCTTTTCAGACATGAAATTGTTTAATCTCTACAACCTCCTGTGAAATATATACTGTTTGCCCATTTTCCTGAGAAGAAATTGAGGCTCAGAAGGGTAACAAAGTAGCACGAGACCATCCAGTATTAGACAGTGGTTATGGGAGATAAACTCCCCAGATTTTAGTTAATAGTACATCAGATATTGTGCCCAACATCACAAAACTTGCCAAATGAAGTGCCAAATTTTTGTGTTACTTTTACTCTAATGTGTCAGCCTGGATTAGGGACTGCAACTGGAATGATGAGGGATGAGAACATGCACTGGCCAACAGTTCTGATCTGAAACACTGGAGCCAATTTTTATTCACTGAAAACTCTAGAACCTAGATGGGGTGATACCATGTAAGAAGTATCTGCCAAAGCATTCACTAAGTTGCTGAATTTTGCTCCAAGGACATCGATGAGACTGGCTGCTTTACTGTCCTTTCATGGACTGATTCCACCATTCCTTGACATCCACTCATTGGCTGGAGACAACTACCAGACAAGGACAATGACTGCACTTTGGCTAAGAGAAGTCACATGGCATTGGAGGTATTTTGGGGATTGTGGTTGTCCTAGGATTGTGTGACTTGCTTATAGTGCTTAATTAATGTGCACTGAATGCTAGTTGGGGTGCTTTAGCACACCCAACACTTTTGCATTGTTTGTATTTGATGATTGGTGTGATTGAATATATGCTTGCATTTAAAACAATACACCTCTGAGTAAATATTAATAATGCTGCTTGTGACAAACATGAAGAAAAAAATAGTGAGTTGATCAGAGTGGAAACAAATATTTTACAGAAAAAGCTTTTTAAACATCACCACACTTTTTTCCTCAGTACACACTTCTTCAATTCCTTCTACTTTTCTACCATTCTCCATTCATACCATACTCCATTCCATTTCATTTTTCATTCCCAAAGCTTTGTTAATTGTGTATCACCACAGTATCAGAGTAGCAATGATTTCTATATCAGTTAGGCATAATGTAAATGCAGACACCATGTAACACCAGAGCTATGTGATCACTCCTATCTCATTCAGGGCAGGCATGGCCCACTGAGAAAGGCAATGGGACCAATATCACTTATGCTCACTTCCACAAGGGAGGGTTTAAAGCAAGGATTGGGACATCTCCCCTAAAACCCATCAGACTGGTATCAACCAATCAAAACCAAAAGCAGATTTGCCACTCAAGAGTGAACAGGAATGAGTCAAGCACATTATTACTGTTCTAAGCCATTTTAAAATCTGTACCTTGAACTGTGACAGAAGATTCCCTCTAGGGTCAAATTTATAGAAAAAATAGTCCTTACTTTCTATGACACCAGGAGTGACTGTAGACCCAGTCTGATAGTAGAAGACAGAGGTCTAGAAGCTGCCTAACTGAATGGTGGCCTAAGTCCTTCATCGTGCTGTTCATCCTTGAAAGGTATAATGCAGCTGGGGGCTGAGGAAAGAGCTGCTACCAGGGACTCACTGGGTTCTCTGCACAAGACTACCTAAATGACCTTAAGAGGTGAATTCTAAGGATTCTGTAAAGACCATAGTGTATTCCAAGGGAAGCCCAGTATGCTAAGAAAGCTCTCAAGGTGACACACATAGATCTTCTGAGTCATTAGAATTAGCTTTCACCTGAGAGTATAGCTGAGGCTCCCTGTAGCCTCACTGAACCAGATCCTCATCCCCACTTCTGAACCAGGGCAGGGCAGGCCGCAGATAGACCCAATTATTTGGCGGCTGACTTCCAAACGTGTGAGCTTTTGTTCATGACCAAATGCTACTGAAAAGTTATAGTCTATCAATGGCTTCTAATTCCATACTCTCTGCTCAAGTGCACACAGAGAAACCAAATGTCAGGCTCTCTATACATGCCAAATGGAAATAAAGGTGAAATGCTGAAGGAGAAGTGACAATTTAGTGTTTCTCTCTAGTATAAATTCCCTGATGTTCACTCTTTAAAAAATCATCCTGGTCCTTTCCTGTTTGACATTTCCTTCTCACCTCAAGCTGAAGTGGGTCCTGTGAATAATCACTGATGAGCTAAATGCCCACACCACCACCTGAAATGACACACACAGTGCCCTGATACAAAAAAAAATTAGGGCTGTGGTTGTGGCTCAGTGGTAGAGCACTCGTCTTCCATATCAACAAATGTCATTTGTATTGATGCATATGAATACATACACATAACTTGCTATGCTGTACTGAAAGTAGAGTTCCCTCCTTGTACTGGTGAGTTGGTGGGTCTCATGTAATCACAAGATTCTGCAGCCAAGCTCCTCTTGACTCTAGCAGACAGAAGATGCTCACAGTTTTTTTTTTTCAGGGTTTGAGTGTTCTAAATCCAAACATTGATTTTTAACTCCAAAAACTCCACAGAAGTTTACTTTTGGAGAGTGTATAGCTAGGGATACACCCACCCACACACATTCCTTGGGTCACCACTGTTGGTCCACATTTATGCTAATCAAGGTTTGGAAAATGTAGCAACTGTTATTGGTCCAAATCTATGCTAATGAAGGTTTGGAAATGTACACAGTATTGGTTAGCACTTGAGTCTGAAATGTTGGCTTTGCCCTCATTTCCATTTTCCCTTAGGGGACATGGTGGCAGGACAGGTCAGTGTCCTGGACTCCCCTGGGCCCTGACCTACACCTGCAGATGGGCTGGACTGCATGACCCGCCCCCACCCTTTCTATGCAAGTCCACCCAGAACCTCCCCTGGAAGAGCAATCTAAGAAATAATCCAGACCCAGAAAGTAAGGCTTGATTGTTTTCTCCAATTTGAAGGATGCTGTAAGATAAGGGGATCCAAACCATACTTTTCAACTGCTTGCTTCATGGATCTGTCCCTCTGGCATATGGGCTCCAGAAGCTCCAACCTTTTTAGGCCATCCTGGTCTCCATTATCTGACTCAAAGAAAAAAATACAGCATCACCTATGAAAATTTCTTTAGAAAATTTTAGAAATTTCATCAAGTGAAACCTGGAATCTTTTTTGTTATCATTCCTGAAGTATCCTGTCTACATAGACCAGCTTCTGCAGGAAAGATGCTGAAACCACTGACTTGGACCCTCCAGATGTCCCCCACCATCACCACCCTAGGCCTGCACCACTGCTGAAGTTCCTCTAGCCCTGTAGGGACAGGGCCACTAGTCAACCCAGCTAAGTAACTGAATCTTGACAAGTGGCAGGTCCCAGAAACAACCAGCAGTGGGCCTTTATGGACACATCACAGAACTCTTTTCTAAAATCTCCTGGATGAATTTCCAACTGGAATTCTATTCATTTCCTGAGAAGCTCCTCAAGAAGAGGGCTGGGAAGATGAGGTTGCATTTCCAGGTTGGGGTGACCTGCCTCAGGAAGATTTTTCCCACTTGAAAACATAGATATCATAAAAGAAAAAAAAGAAAAAAAATAGTTTATAAAATTATTCTATAGTGAAATACCCCCCTCTCTCCCTTGCCAGCCAATTAACATTATCAGTATCCCTGCTCCTTTCCTAAAGTTCATTATTAATCTCTATTCCCTTCCTGTGGTGTTCTATAAACATTAAACAATGCAATGCAAATACCATGAAAATTAATTAAAAACTGAAAGTGTATATCTTGCAAGAATCATATTTTCATTATCTCAATAAAATTGTGTTTGTGTACTACTCTAGTTACACACAAAGCTTCTGTGAAGTAAGAATGCTTGAGCAGTTAATAACTAAAGAAATAAATATTGATGAAAAATTTATTTTTATGCTGGGGTTGTGGTTCAGTCATAGAGCACCTGCCTAGCATGCATGAGGCACTGCATTTGATCCTCAGCATCCCATATAAATAAAGAAAGAAAATAAAGGTGTTGTGTCCATCTACAACTAAAAGTATTTTTAAAAAATTAAACATATTTTTAAAATTTAACAAAATCACATTTTTATATAATGCCATATTAGTGACTGTTGTAAAAATGTAAATGTGTAACCGATGTGATTCTGAAATTTGCATTTGGGGTAAAAATGGGAGTTCATAACCCACTTGAATCAAATGTATGAAAGATGATATGTCATGAGCTTTGTAATGTTTTGAACAACCAAAAAAAAAAGGAAAAAAAGAAGAAAACAAATAAATAGATCAAAAATAAAAAAATTAACAAAATCAATATTTAAGGTAACCCTCTGGGAAAATTGGTCCCTTCTTCATATATTTTAACAAAAAAATGTAATTTTCAGGATTCTTTTTAAAAATTCAAATTGTAAAAAAGAATATAGTTTCACATAATGATAAAATGTTGTCAGAAGAATTCTATGCAAAAAGTGACATTTTAACATATATGTATAAATTAGGATGCATTATTCTATATGCTGCCTTGTTATAAATAACAAAATAAGCTCCTTTCTCACATTTATTGATATAAAAAGTTTCTATTAGCACCCCCATACCACTTTGCTTCCTCAACCAGGAGAATTCTGTATGAAGTTTTATTCTATTTTTAAACAATTTAAGTATCTCTTTCCTGTTGTGAGCATCCTTTGATGATGAGAACCTCTTACATGTGCCTTTGTTATATAATGCAGGAGGCACAGTATCCTTTAAAATAAAACCTGACTTGACTTACATTTGAAGGGCCAGAATCCGGTTCCCAGTGAAGTCTTTGGTGCTATATTGAGGAGCTTAGTCTTTACTGTAACAGTTAGAAAACCATGCAGATTTTTAATCATAGAATTACATTATTAGGATTATGTCATGAAAAGTACACTAACTTAAGATACTACTTGGACCTGTCTCTATGCTCACTACTAGTCATCGCTGCAACATCAATTTGAACAAGTATAATGGGAAGATAATGCCTTAGTGTCACTGTGTCCCTTTTACTCTACCCTGGATTCTTTCTGTGGCATATGTTTGGATGCTTATCAAGCTGATAAGTATTCATGCAGGTATTAATCTTGTAGAGCTAAAGAGCAACATTAACACTTGGCTAAAGAGGATAGGGACAAGGAGATAAATATTGCCCTCTTCTATCTTCTGATCACAGGGTAATGATCAGTTACAAAACTAACCTTTTCCTCGACTTTTCTTTCTTCCCTCCCCTGTTAATCACATCTGAAATTATGTTGGAAGAATAATACTTTGCACCCTAGAGCTTGAAGGGAGCACATGCAGAATAGGCAGTGTATAACAGAATTCTAAAGTACTAATGTGTAACACTAATATGTATAAATGTATTAAATATATTTAATTTATTAGCCTTAGATTGATGTCTGCAACTTCAGTGACTAGTTTTTAATATGCTTGCTCAAGTAATTAAAATCACCTAATGCATTATCATAAATTCACATTTTATTTTTAGAAGAGAATATTATGAGAAACCTTTAAAAGTTTTACTGACAGCAAGATATATTTAGCCATTGCAATTCAGGTTTGCCAGTTAACTAATTATTTCAAAAAGTAATCTGTAACTAGTTATCATGATGTGCTCCTAAAACCAAGGCTGCCTTCTGTGATTATTGCATTTTGTTTTAAATTCACATACATGCTTAAAAAATGCACTATTCTAGAAATTTGCTTTGGATTGATACAAATTTTAACTGTCTTTCATTCACAGACTGCTTTTTATCCCAATTTTCAAAAGAGTCTAATTCATATCTTTAGCACTATTAGGTGAATTGAATGTATAGGATTTCTTTCTCCCTAGATTACTATAAATTATACTTCTCTAATTGGTTTATAGTGATGCAAATTTAAAACAAGCAAATCCTATCATTAGCTCCACAAATTGATAGAAATATCCCCTGAGTTACTGGTAAAAATGTTTTAGGTATGTAATTTTCTGAACAAACGTATGTAAATGCAATTGCTATATTGTGTAACAGACTTGTATCTCTTAACAACATAAAAATAATACTTCAAAATGTATGAAAATAACTTTTAGAGAAAATTTCAAGCTGGGGAAGAAGTACATCACAAGAAAGTTGAACATGAGACAATACCACAGTGGTCCTTGACAAACATTGCTCAGAGGTTGATTGCCCACCAGCAGCTCTGTTACAAAGGAACTTTTTATGTACACTACAATCATATGGAAAAGGTCAGTGGAAAAGTCAAACCCTTAAAGCTCTGGAGTTTTATATCTTAAGTATTCTTTGAAATGTTAATCACTAAACTGGAGTTAATATACTGAAGATTATATATAATTACCTGGGAAGGAACAAAAAAATATATTAAAGTGGGGGCTGGGGTTATGGCTCAGCAGTAGAGCAGTTGCCTAGCATGTGCAAAGCACTGGGTTTGATCCTCAGCACTACATAAAATAAAATAAAGGTAGTGTGTCCAACTAAAACAATTTTTTTTAAAAGTATCAAAGTGGGAAGAGATGGATGTGAGTTCCTGTCTCCATTTACTAGGTATCTTGCTTTGAATAATACAAAACAACATTTTTTCAATGAAATTTGCTCATTTTTAAAGTGAGGGTACACTGTACAAATACAAGAAAATGTTGAAGGTGCAGTCTCTGAGAAGTGGACCTGTAACAACTCACTATATCTAGTAATGTCTTCGACTGTACTTCTCAGCTTTCAGAACCATGACAAATATATTATTTATAAGTCTCCCAGTCCATGTTATCTTGTAATAGCCTCAATGACTTAAGACAAGTTGTCTGATTCCTCTGGACTAGATGACTGTGAAGAGGTACTTCTAGGTTTGAAGAATGATTATATTTTGTATGATTATATTATATATTATATATAAAGTGTATTCTATTTGATTTTAATTATTCTGAAATTACAATGTATTTTCTCTATCCATATGCACTGCACTATTGACACTTAAATCCTATTTTTAGGCAGTGCTACTTTGTTTTCTAATTTTTAATTTACATGTTGCCCACTGGGTATGAATCTTATACATAATTTTAATCCCCTCTCCCAATTGATGACATCAATACAATTTGTTCATGTGGTATTTGAGTTATTTGCTATCAATCCTTTACTTTTCAACTTGCTCAACCAATCAACTTTAATAGTGTTACTCACCTCCAAATAATATCTCTGATTTTCTAAACTTTGAATTTTCATTTGCATTTAATGGTTTTGATTCCCTGTCCTATTACAGACATTTTATGTACTGATATATTTTTAAAAATTTCTTACATTTTGACTTATTTCCCATTTAACATACACATAATAGGTTCTTCGTACTGGGATTTGTTTTTAATAAGCAGTATTTACCATGGGATTCAAGACCATATTTGAAATTTGAGAAACAACTATTTATGCTTGTAATTTAGATGTTGGTATGTTGTTTCTCTCAATAGTTTTTTGACACAAAGGCAAATCAGATGTTGAATAGCAAGAGGAAAGTAACTGGAAAAATGATAAAAGCTAATTATGATACTAGGTAGCTGCTTTCCTCCTCCTCCATTACTATTCAAGTTGGTCATAAAAGTTAAACAAAATATTATGCAGGAGGCTGAGAATCACAGGTTCAAAGCAATTCTTATGCAATTTAGTGATACTTTGATTTAAAAAAAAATTTAAAGGGGGTTGGGGATGTCACTCACTAGCTAAATGTCCCTAAATTCAATCCCTTGTAACAAAGAGAAAAAAGGAAACTCCCAAATAACCTATTGATATACTCCAAGGAACAATACAAAAGAAATTGACAAATATGAGAGCAGAAATTAATGATAAAAACTGGAAAAAATAAATAATGTAAATGAAATTGAAATTATTTTGTAAAAATTGACAAAGTTTTGGCAAAATCTACAAAAGAAAGGGCATAAATAAATGAAATTATAAGGGAAAAGGGAGGCTTTACAACCAATACTACAGACATAAAAAGAACCAGAAGATACTTCTATGAATATTATACACAAACTGACTTGAACACCAAGAACAAATTGATAAATGCCCTAACACATATAATCTAACAGAATTGAGTTTATAAATAAATAAAATCATGAGTAGGCCAATAATTAGTGAGGAAATTGCTTCAGTAATAGATATTGTCCCATAAAAAAAGCCCAAGGTATTACTGCCATTGCTCACCTCTACTAAATACTCTAGGAAGAAATAATTTTAATGATTGGAAACTCTTTCAATAACTGAAGAAAAGAACAGATTTCAAAACTCATTTGAAGAAGCTAGAATTACCTTGATGCCAAAGACAATGACAAAACCAGAAATAAAAATTAAATTTCAATATGCCTCCCAAACACAGACAAAAATTTTTAACAAGATATTAGCAAACCAAATTAGACACCATATGGATGGAATCATTCTTCATGATCATGAGGGATTTCCCCTAGGAATACGAGAAGGGATCAACATATGAAAATCAAAAAATGTAATATATCAGTTTAAAATAATGACTGGAAAATCTGTGTAATCACATCTCAATAAACACAGAAAAAGCATTAAACAACATTCAATATCATTTCTTTAGAAAAGTTGATGTAATAAGTGTAAAAGAAAAGCGTCTCCACATGATAAAAGCCATATATGAAAAATCCATAGCAAATATCAAATTTTAAGTTGGGAGGGATTGAATTTTTCTAAAGTTAGAAACAAAATAAAGTATATCCATTCTCACCACTTCTATTTAATTACAATAAATCTGAGTCAAGTAACAATTCAAGAGAAAGAAATAAAGGAGACCTACATCAAAAAGGAAGGAAGAATACAAATTATCCCTTGGTGGAAAACATCATCTTGTATAGACAAAACACAAACTTTACCAACAAAACAGATAGAAATATTAAATGAACTCAGTAAAGCTGTAGGATATAATAATTGATAGCATTTCTATATCCTAAAAAATATCATTAAAAAAATCAAAAAACAACCCAACTTAGAATACCAAAATAATAGTAATAGTCATTAGCAATAAAATTAATCAAGGTGGTGAAATGTCTGTGCACTGAAAAGTTTGAAACATTTAGAAGGTAATTATAAGAAGATACAAAAATGAAAAACATCCTGTAGGCAAGAATTATAAGAACTGGTAATATTTATAAAGAGCTACACTTCATAAAGTGATCTAAAGAGTCAATGCAGGGGCTAGGGTTGTGGCTCAGTGGTCAGAGTGCTTGCCTAGCACCTGTAAGGCACTGAGTAAAATTCTTTGCACCACACACTCAAAAATAAACAAAGTAAAGTTATTTATTCATCTACAATTAAAAATACTTTAAAAAGAGTCAATGCAACTTCTGGCAAAAGTCAAATGACAATTTTTAGAAAAACAGAAAATTCAATCTTAAAATGTATATGAAACATGACAACAAGTAACCTAAACTGTCTTGAACAAAAATAACAAGGCTGTAGGCATCATACTGCCTGACTTCAAAATGAACTGCAGTGATATAGTAACCAGAACAGCATGGTATTTGCCTAAAAACAGATACAAACAAATGGAACAGAAAGCCCAGGAATACATCCAGTTATTTACTGTCATTTCAATTTCAGTAAAAGTACCAAAAATACAATGGGGAAAGAACAGTCTCCTCAATAAATGGTGTTGGGATAGCAACATAGAGATAGCAACATAGAGACGAATGAATTTAGGCCTTGTCTATCAAAATATACCAAAAGACTTCACGATAGTTTAGAAATTTAAATAAAGTATATGAAACTACTGAAAGATAACACAGTGGAAATTTTCCATGATGCTGACTTTGGAAATAACTTTTTTAAAAAAAGAAAGAGAGAGAGAGAGAGAGAGAGAGAGAGAGAGAGAATTTTTTAATATTAATTTTTCAGTTGTCGGTGGACACAACATCGTTGTTTGTATGTGGTGCTGAGGATTGAACCCGGGCTGCACGCATGCCAGGCGAGTGAGTTACCGCTTGAGCCACATCCCCAGCCCTGGCAATAACTTTTTGACAAGACTAGAACTATGATACTACTAGAAGAAAACATAGGGGAAACACTTCATGACATTGAAGTGCATGGAAGCAGATGTAAAAGTAGTTAAATGAGATTATATAAAACTAAGAAGCTTCTGCTCTGGAATGAAAATAACTAACAGAGTGAAGAAAAACCCAATAGAATAGAAGAAAATGTCTTAAGAAAATATGTCTGATAAGGTGCTAATAAATAAAATACATAAAAAATCTAACAACTCAATTTTATAAAAACAAATTATTTAAAATAGGGTAAATAATTTGAATAGATGCTTCTCCAAAGAAGGAATAAAAATGTAAAATTTTCTGTGAAAGAAATGATCAATATTCCTAATCACAAAAGTAATGACAATAAAAACTACAAAACATCTACTTATCCAATTAAAAACATTGTTAAAAAAAGATAAAAGATAACAATTTTCAGAGAGGAAATGGAAAAAAGTGAATGCTTACATGCTATTGATTGGGACATAAGTACAGCCACATGAAAAACACTATGGAGACTCCTTGTAAAATTAATAATAAAGAATCTATATGATCATATATGATCCATCGATACTCCATGGAATGAATGAATCAATCTACCTACTTATCTATCTACCTAGAGCTCATGTATTTTAAAGAGATAATGTGTATTTCCATGTTTACTGCAGCATAATGCAAAATACTCAAAACTGGGACAAAATCAAATTATCCACCAATTGAAAAATGAATTAAGAAAATGTGGTACATATACAGAACATATTTCTACTTGACTTTTTAAATTTGTTTTTATACAAGTCTTGTCATTTGTGACAACCTGGATGGATCAGGAAGCCATTTCTGATGTGAAGCAAGGCTTGCACAGAAAGACATATTTATAATCTTATTTACATGTGAAAACTAAAAAACATTGAATTTAGAAGAAGAGAACAGAATGGTAGTTCCCAAGGCCTGGGAATACAGAGTGGAAAAATTAGCTAGTTGTTGGTGAAAGGACACAATTTCTAATTATATAGGAGGAATAATTTGAAGAGGTAGGTATATTCTACAACATGGTAACTAAATAAAATGTATTAAAGTCTTAGAAACTGCTATCAGCAGATTTTCCTGAAAACTGGGCTTTGTTAACTCCATGGTTCATTTGCTTATTTTATACAATTAATTTATTCATTGTGTTACAGACCATCTTCTTTACCAGATTATAAACCCCATATGATAGTGATAATTTTAATTTTCCCCCACTTTTGTATTCACAAAGACTAGAACAGTATATGACACAGAACAGGTACTCCTAAATGTTAGGTGGAATGAAGAATGAAGGTAGAAATCAATGAAAAGTCTGTCTAGGAAGAGAAAGAACCCAATCGGAGAAGAGATTAGCATAATTCAGGATTTTGTATCCAAATATCATACAGAAACTCATTTTACTTTTTAAAAGTTCTTTGATTATTTCATTTCACCTTCTGAGCCTTATCTTTCACTTTTGTAAAAATAAGGGAATTGCACTGATTTGTAAGCTCTCTTTTAGTACTATATATCATTTCTCAATTCTTTGTTCTACCACCTTGCATTTTTTATTCTGCATTTGGTGAAATGATTCTCCACTGGAAAAAAATGGTTTTAAACCACTCAAATATTTTTAGGGCATTGCAGTTAAATTAGAAGATATTTATGTAATTAAGTGTATCTAAAACAGCAGCAGTAAATGCCTAGAACTTGTGGAGTCTTCCACAATTGGTAGTGAATTGCTAATGTTACTACCTGAACACGAGTCAAGTACCTTCAAGCAGTGTTTGATGCTAATTTCAAAATGAAGATTCAATACAGTGGTAGATCCCATCCATAAAAAATAGATTTGCAGTAAGGTTTTCCTAAAAGATAGGGAAGAAATAAGAGGAAGAATGTAAGCTTGCTTCCATTTCGATAACTCATTTCATTTCCTGAAGGAGAGAGAATTAAATAGGAAGAGTTAATTTCATACACTGATTTATACTCAGGCAGGAAGACTCAACTCTTGTTGACAGGAAGAGAAAAAAATCATCAGACCAACTTAGCTTTCCTTTCTTCCAGAATAATGGAGTTTTCAGAAACATGCTAGCATTTTGTTGTCTTTGTTTGCATATGAAATACTTTGGAAAAGACCTAGGCATAGGGAAAATGCAGGAAATTTTCAGTATGAGCTTTACTGCAATATGACATTAGTGCTGACCACAAATTAAGCACTGTATTGAAGTGACACAATAACCTATTGATTCAGAAGATGGGTAAAAATAATATGTTACATTAGGAGATGAAGTCTAATTAAAACTTTCATTCACGAATTTCATTCAGACATTTAGTTCTAAATAATGTCAACTAGTAAAAGTTTTTCTTAATGGGATAAGTTAACATTTCTATGATAAATTCAATGATTTTCGTGACTTGATTTATATAGTAATGATTAGTTTAAAAACTCTCAAGTATAAAGTTGAGCTACTCTCTTATTTATATAATATTTTTATATCTAATGAATGGAGAGATCAATACCTTCCTTTTGGGCTCCATAAATCTGTTGATAAAAATCAAGGTACTGGCATAAATTGAGACTACATAAAAAGTATTAGGACTAGATATACTGTTCATATGCGAAACATAAAGGTAGACATTTTATAAATCTACCCAGACTCTTATTGATATTCCTGTATTGCCCACAATCACCTCTCAAACAATAGTAGCTTTTGAGTTTGTTTTGTTTTAAACAATGTTACTTTTTTCTTTGTTTTCAGTGCTAGGAATCAAACTCTGGACTCAGGCAAGTTAAGCAGAAACACCTTAAGTGGGCAACATCCCCAGCCTCAATTTAAATAAAACATTGTGACTAAAGAATAGCATTATATATGATGGGATTATTCACTAAGCAGAGAAAAAGTAATGCTTAACAAATACCTGATGAATGATAATTTAGTGTGTGTGTGTGTGTGTGTGTGTGTGTGTGTATTGTCCCTCATTCATTCATCCACTCAGTCATTAACATGCCATTTTTACTAATTTTTTTTGCTAACTTTTGTTTAGTACTCCAATTAAATGTGTACTATTCTGTTTAATTCTGTCTTCTCCATCTCTCAACCATACTCCCCAACCCATGTACATTAATTCATACTTAAGTGATATTTAAATTTAAGATAAAACTTACCTCTGACACCAAAAAATGTTTTAATTACCTTTTGGCTAGATACAGCATTTCCATTTAGGCTTTTTTATTATTTTAAGTTTGCAATCATTCTAAAAATATACATTTTACTTTTTAAAGTATATTTTTAAAAATCTATAAAATGTGTCTTAGAACCCAATAACAGTAGGATTGCTTATTTTTCTACTTTTTCTATTGGTTTTCCAATAATGTTTTATATCTGCTATGTCTTGGTTCTGTGTTTTGTGTGTGTACATGTCTGTTTGAGTGTGCAAGTGAATGCAGGAGCTTGTGAGTACTAAGTATAGGAATCATTGCACACACAGCTAGTTCACAATTTCCCTTAAAAACATATATATTTTATTATGTCATTGTGACTTGGAGTTCTAGGATTTGAAAATACAATACTCCAATTTCAAAGGATGAAAAGATTACAATCTTAATTACAGCTTCTGTAAGGGCCTGTCAATTTCTGATTGCCCACTTTCTTTAGCTTATAGCTATTTGGGTCTCAACCAACAGCTTAGCAATGATTTTTTTAAACTTTAGCTGCCAAAAGTAAAGTGCTTTCTCAGTTTTTAAATAACTTTCTCCAGAGTCAACATGTGTCCCTAAGTGAAAAGCAACTCCACGATGGCTCACCTCCCTAAGCCTTCCTGCAAACTTGATATTTTCCTTAAAATACTTTTATAAGAGCAGGGGTTGTGGCTTAGTGGTAGAGTGCTTGCCATGCACCTGTGAGGCACTAGGTTTGATTCTCAGCACCACATATAAATGAATAAATAAAAGTAATGGCCCATCAACAACTAAAAATATATTTAAAATTTTTTTGTTCTCTCCCTTCAAAAATCGAGTTTTCACATTTTTACTACCTTTAGTTGTTTTTTTTTCTCAGTTAAAATTTTGTTCTTGGTATAAAGTACATTCTAGAACTCTCCTTTCTCTTTAATAAATGAACGGAAGGAAGAGTTTGTGTGTATACCATATAGGTGAAGTTTCAAAGATTTAGAGAAAAGTTGAAAAGGCAGAACAAAATTTTACTCCAACATTGAGAAACGTGACTGCCATCTTCTTTCATCTATTTGACTTTCCAATTCCAATATACCTGCATAATCTTTTGATTTATTTTTTTAATTGTGTTAGCTTAACAATATAGCATTATCCTTTTTACTACTATATTCATCTTAAATAGCAGATTGTTAGCATTCACAAACAAATGTAAAAATCATAAATTTTTATTTTAACACTTAATTTTAAAACATTCTTCATTCCTGACACATTTGCTTCACTGTATGTCAAATAGCAAATTACAGAAAGGCAAATTTAATGTCAGCATGATTGGACATCAGGAGAAAAATTTTGCTCCACTAAGATTTGAAATGTTGACATCTACAGAAAATTCACACTGTATTAAAAAGCATAGTCATAAATGTTAATACTGTATTTACAGAATTCAAAATTAAAAAGCTATAAAATATTTTCCATGATACTGTAGGACAAAATAAAACCTCCTACATTAAAGATATTTCAGTATTGGCAGGCATTTAATTTAAATCATTTATCATCTTTTGAGCAATGGGAAGAAAATATGTATTATGAAATCACTAAGCCAAAGAATGCTCAAGTAGATCTAATAAGATAAAAAAAAAAACTAGTATGTGAGATAGAAGGCACATTACCTGATGAAGAGAACAATTCCATAAGTCTTAAAATCCTAAATTTGCATGTTCTCCCAAAAAGTTTTAAAGTATGTGAACCCATTAAATGATGGACTTATAAGCAGCATATTTAAACCCAATGACAAAGATGGAGATTCCATTAGTGCTAGTTCAACAATTAATAAAAAATTTACACAAAAAATTCAACATTTCATAGATGATCTTTATGAAATCATCAGAGAACTAGTACTAATTGACATTTACAGAACAAAATCCCACCACCAAGAAAAAGGGCACTTCTCAAATGCACAAAGAATATTTAACAATCCATGCACAGGTAAAACAAACATTAAAATGTGTCATTATTGATATCATACAAAGTATGTGTTCAGTAATAATGGGGCTGGGGTAAACAGTCGAATGGTACAGGACTCACATTGCATACTTAAAGCACTCCATCCATTCCTGGGCAACATGTATACACACTGACACACATTCACACACACACACACACACACACACACACACAAAGACAGAAAATGTATAACATACCTAACATTTGGCAATCAAAGAGCATAAATCTCAGTAATCCATGAATCAAAGATACAAATAAAAATTTTTAAAAACTTAAGACTATATTGAAGATGTAAGTAAAATCTACAGAGTGCATTTATATAAGGTTGACAGGAACATGTGTAGCATTAAAGGTTTCTATTAAAAATATGATAGTTTTAAAATAATTAACCTGAGTATTCACATTAAAAAATAAAATTTTCAATCCATGGCACAATATAACAAATATGAAACTCAGAATCAGTAAAACAGATAAAAGAAAATGAGTAAAGAAAATTAAATACGAACCTGAATATTAAAAGAAAACATAAAATTGATAAATTCTAAATCATACTGATTTAAGAGGGGAGTAAAACTTTTCAATTATCAGGAATTAAAGAAGAGGCACCTTGAATGACCCATACATATTACCAGGAAAATAGTATAATACAATATAACTCTTGATCTTAAAATTTGACAATTTATGTAAAACAGACAATTCCTGGAAACAGATTTTCTATTAGTCATTTAAAATGAAAAGGAAACTTGAACTAGAAACCCTTCTTCCTCAGTCTCCTAATAACTGGGATTACAGGTATGTACCAGCATGTATTGCCTGTGTCTAATTTTTAAACCAATTTCTTATATTGAATAAATAATGTGTGAAATAACATATGTAAAGAAAATGTAATCTCATTTGTATTAATGTATATGAATAAGTACACATACCTTCCTAAAAAAGGTCCCTGTGGTGAAAGAAAATTTTCCTGCTTGTAGTGGCGGGTAGGTTCCTCTAAAGTGGCAAGCCTCTGCAGCCAAGCAGCTCTTGATAGCAGGCTCTGCTCACCCAACTTCCAGTAGACCGCAAAAGCTCACCACCAACCTTCTTTTGCAGGTTTCCAGGTTCCCAATCCCAAGGAAGAAGTCCAGCCTGCAAGAAACCACAGCACCTTGCACTGGTGCGTGCAGCTAGTGGTATATATACCTCTTGGGTCAAACCCATTGGTTCACTTTTATGCTAATAAGGGTTCGGAAAAAGCATCCACACTATTGGTCCAAATTTATAAAAGGTCTCTGCCAGTAGGCCCCCAACGGAAACCGGAGGTGAGGGTGGAGCACCTGAGCTAACCAATAGTGTGTGTCCATTCCCAAACCACCATTAGCACAGAAGCCTTCGCCTCCAGCTCAGCGTCAGGACAAAGGAGCAGCTACAGAAGCAGGAGCCAAGGTCTACCTTGCCTTGCTGCTACCACCAGAGCCTTAGAAGCCGCCACAGCCATCAACGCTGGAGCTACCACCAAGCCCAATGCCCCCAGTGGAGCACTGCTGCTGCAGGAGTCACTAAGGCCCACGCCCTAGGAGCCACCACAGGAACAGGAACGGGAGACACCATGGCTACCAACGCCAATCTGGGGTCCCAGCTAACGCTGTCACAGGAGCTACCAACACCACTGCTGCGGGAGCCGTCTCTGCTTCAGGAGTCCGTGTCACCCCCTCCAAGGCCAACGCAGTAGGACTGTTGTGGGGGTAACATTGAAATCCCTCCTTTCTTTGGCTACATATTATTCCTCATAAGTCTAATTATTGATATTTGAACACTTCTTTTCTACTAGGAGTTAGCATCTTTACTCTCTTCAAATACTTAATAGAAAGGAAGTGTTCTGTATTTTGAGTGGAAAACCAGCTGGTCCCCAGATGGACAGTTCCTACTTAGATGTTCCCCTTGGGCCAATCAGCTGGGGATGAGTCAGGAGAGAGTGGATAGCAATGTGGTCCTGTTGTCTACACCACACTATCTACAGTCTGGTGTTGGAGACCTAAATAATAGAGGGGTCTCATTCTTGCATGTCAGCTGTGAATTTGCTCCTCACTCTGGTTCTTAAATCTCTGTTTCAAATTCTTCCTTTATCTGCTCCCCTTGGTGGTAGATCTCCTACTGACTAGTCTATTGGGTTTCAAGTGATCCTTTCACGTTTGATGTGTTCCTTGACATGCTCTCTCCCATCCCCATTCTTGAGTCTCATTTAACCATATCCATTTGGCATCTTTTCCCTACTACTTCTACTGCTATTTTTGCTGCTACTTGTGATAGCTACCAATGTTGAGATTTTATAAAATGGTAGAACCTGCTCTATTCTTTTTTTCTGCATTATCCCATTTAGTCTTTGTAAAATCTTATATGGTGCTAATATCATTTTCTTTTTATAGATAATAATTTGAAGTTTATTATAATGAGAGCAACACATATCAGTGTGTCCTAAGTGAGCTTGGCTCTGCAGGTCAATTTTCCCAAGTATTCTGTTACATTTATAAATGACTGAACACTGTTAATGCCTTATGATGGTTGACTCTTCTGCTCAGGAGGAACCACCTTTCTGTAGTCCTTGTGTGATATCTCTCTAATTAGAATTTTTATGTGTTTTATTGGTACATCATACTTATATATAATGGTTGGTTATCTTGTTTCATATTTGTACATGCCAATCATATAACGGCATAATTTGACCAATATCATTCACTACAATTTCCCCTTTCCCTTTCCTCCTCTCTCCGGTCTCTTTCATCTGCTCTACTGGTCTCTCTTCATTTTCATAAAATCCACCTTCTACCCTTTTGCCTTTTTTCTCCCTAGCTTCCACTTATGAGAGAAATATGTGAAGCTTGTCTGTGTTTGAGTTTGGCTTATTTTTCTTAAGATAATGTTCTTGAATTTCATCCATTTCCCTGCAGTGTCATAATCCTATCTTCTTTGTGCCGAAATAAACCTGCACTGTGTACATATGCACATTTTCTTTATCCATGTATTAATTGATGTACATCTCTACAGTCTTCATAATGTGGCTCTTATGAATTGTGAGGCTAAAACTATGGTTATGTATGTGTCATTATACTATGAAAACTCTAATTCTTTAGAATGAAGACTGAGGAGTGGGAAAGCTCGATCAAATGGAGGTTCCATTACTATTTTTTTGAGGAAACTCCATAGTAAATTCTATAGTGTTCATACTAATTTACAATGCCACAAATAGAGTAGAAGTGTTTGTTTTTCTCCACACCCTCTCCAGTGTTTATTATTGTTTATATTCTTTATAGTTGCCCCTCCAGCTAGAGATTAACTCTTAGTGTAGATATGATTTACATTTCTTTTTTTTAAAGAAACTAAGTAAAATAGTTATTTGTGATTTTAATGATGTTTGATATAATAAGAGATAAATTTGGTTAACTGGTTTTATTTTCTTTTTTTTAAAATTTTTTATTTTTTTTATTGGTTGTTCACAACATTACAAAGCTCTTGACATATCATATTTCATACATTAGATTGAAGTGGGTTATGAACTCCCAATTTTACCCCAAATGCAGATTGCAGAATCACATTGGTTACACATCTGATTTACATTTCCCTAGTTGCTTAATATTTTGAAAATTTTTTTTCATTTTTGGGTCATTTGTATTTTTTCCTTTCAAAAAGTATTTGTTTAGATCATTTGCCTGTTTATTGATTGGGTAATTTTTGGTATTAAGTTTTTGAGGGTTTTTTTTACGTATTCTGGATGTTAATTCTTCATCAGAAGAGTACTTGGCAAAGATTTTCTCAAATTCTATAGATTCTTTCTTCTTGTCCTTAATTGTTTTCTTTGCTGTGCAGAAACAGTTTAATTTGATTAAATTGTTTGTTTCTCCAATTTATTAATTCTTGGTATTTTTACTGAGCTTTAAGTGTCCTATTGAGAAAATTTTTGCCTGACCTATATCTTGGAGTGTTGACCCTACATTTCCTTCTAGGAATTGCACAATTTCTGGTCTAATCCCTAGATCTTTAATCCAGTTTGTGTTGACTTCTGCTTAGGGTAAGAGATAAGTATCTAGTCTCATCATCCTACTTATGGATAATCAGTTTTCCCATCAACATTTGTTAAAAATTTGATCTCTTTTCCAGTATAGGTTTTTGGCATCTTTGTCAAGGATCAGATGACTATAGATGTGTGGGTTTGTTTCCTTGTCTTCTATATGTCTGTCTTTTTTTTTATGCCAGTGACATGCAATTGCTGTTACTATCACTCTGCAGTATAAATTGAAGTCGTCAGGTATTATGATACCTCCAGCATTACTTGCTTATTTGTTTGTTTGTTTGGTTTTTACTTAGAATTCCTCTGGCTGTTCTGGTCTTTTGCTCTTCCAGATGAATTTTAAGACTATTGTATCTAGTTCTATGAAGAATGTCATTGACATTTTGTTGGGAATTTCACTGAATCTATATATTGATGTTGGTAATATGGCCATTTTAACAGTTTTAATTCTTCCTATCCATGAACATGGGGGGCTTTTCATAGTCTTCTGTCTTTGTAACTTCTTCAGTTTTATATAGTCTTCATTGTAGAGGTTTTTGCCTCTTTTATTGTTTTTATTCTTTTTTTGTTTATTTTTGTTTTAGGTGATGTGTATGGGATTCTTTTCCTGTTTTTTTTTTCTCAGCAGAGTCATTATTGGTATATAAGAAAGCTCTTGATTTTCATATGTTGATTTTATAATCTGCTACTTTGCTAAATTTGTTTATTAGATCTAGCAATCTTCTGGTGGAGCCTTTTGGATCTTCTAAGTATAGGATATATCATCTGTAAACAGTGATGACTTGATGTTGTTTTTACTATTTTTATTTCTTTTATTTTTTCCTTGCCTAATTCTTGGCTAGAATCTCTAGTACTATACTGAATAGGAGTGGTGAGAGGGACACTCTCTGTTGTTTCAGAATTTAAAGTAAATACTTTCAAGTAAATACCCATTTACTATGATGCTGGCTTTGGCTTTCTCATAGATAGGTTTTTTATGTTGAGACAATTTTCTTTAATTCCTAATTTCCTCAGTGTTTCTATCATGAATGACTGCTGGAGTTTTTCAATGACTTCCTCTTCATCTACTGAGATGATTAAGGGTTTTTCCCCCTCAATTCAGGGGTGAATTCCATTTATTGATTCATGTATATTAAACCATTCTTGAAACCTAGAAATAAAACCAACTTGCTCATGATATACATACAATCTTCTTAATACATTATTGAATATGATTTGCTAATAATTCATTAAAGATTTTTGCATCTGAGTTTATCAGGATTACTGGTCTGTTGTTTTCTTTCCTTGATTTTGATTTGTTTAGATTTTCTAGCATAATGGGCAAGAAAAATAGAACACATGTATTTAGTGTTTTCTTAGTTGGAAGCACAAATAAAGCTATTATATACTTATTCTGTTGGCACTTACTATTTTTCAACCTTCAGTTCCATCTAAAATATGGCTATGTATGAGAAATGTCTTTGAGAATCAGTTGATGCACTCTGATGCACAGACATATACCTACCTCTTATTCTAAAGCAATAAGAACAGCAAATGGTGCAAACAATGTAGTATCAGTGTTGAGGACTTCACCAACCTGCCCTCTGAGAACTTTACTCTGCATTTGAACTAGTTCCTGAATTTCAACAAAGAGACATTTGGAACTGAATACTTTTAATTATCAATCAGGTGTGACTAAGTTAATAGTTCTTTCTTCTCAATTTTTAAAAATTAGTTTTCTCACTAGAGAATGAGGTTAATAATCTCCATCCTACTTTTTCACTTAGTTGTATTGTGAGGATAATAAACACTAAAGCACTGTATAACATTGTAAAACCCAAATAAGTGCTAGTGTAACAAGAATTTAGAGGCTGCCTTTGTTAAAAGTACTGACTCTTTCCTTGGGATTACAAATGTCCAACTGGTTAAAATGAGATAACAATATTGACATATCTGTCTCTTTCGCTCTGAGTCACCTTGCATTCCAGGAACATTATGTCTAATCCTAAATGTCTTGTAATGAGATGAAATTATCCCTCAGTCAACAGCAGCTTTATTTAAGGAAAGACCCTGTCTGACTGAGATAATGATCAACCAGACCACTCTGATCAAAATGGCTTCAGTATGCGTATTTCTGGTCCCCTTATGTATATAATCTGGAAGTCTGGGACATGTCAGTATCCTGAAGACAGGGCAGAGATGCTTCATCTCACTTGTCTTCCCAATCTGGTCATATTGATTAAAATTCCTTTATTTGGCTGAGGTTGTGGCTCAGCAGTAGACCACTCACCTAGCACATGCAAGTCCCTGGGTTCAATCCTCAGCACCACATAAAAATAAATAAACAAAATATATTGTGTACAACTAAAAAATAAATATTAAAAAATCCCTTTATTTTTTATCATCATTCTTCTTTCTATTTTTGGGTGTTTTTTGGGGGGAGGGAACTTTGCCAGAACTTGTTTCTTGGTCCCTCCCAAGTAGGGCCCCTGGTTTTCAACTCTGATAACACTATTATTGTCATTTTACTATTCTAATCCATAGTGAAGGCTACTAAATGAGTTAGGAAAAAAGAAATATTTTTTTCTGCATTTAAAATTGATGCAGCTTGACTTTTATCCCTAAAGAATCTATTTTCCTCCCAGAAAGAAATAGAAAAAATACCTAGAGACATTCTCCCTTCATTATTCTGACATCTCTGTCAAGAACAAGAAATCTGGATTTCTTCCCTGCTGTGTTGTTTTTATCCTATCTTCATCTCCAAAGCTGAATAGGATGCCTCTCTTGATAGATTCTACCTCCTACACACATTCCCCTATATACAAAATAATTTGATTTTAAAATATGCCATTTTCTCTGACAGAAAGAAATCTGGCCCATGGGAAATGTGTGAATAAGTTCTGGAATAGGTGAAGGATGACCCCTAATCTTACCAATAAATAGGGATTCATTTTTCTTGTGCCCAAGAAATAAATCAGGTCATCATATTTCTCTGTTCTCCATTAACCTGAGTTTGTTTGAAGAGTAATCATAGGTTATGACATGATAGGTAAGTAATCTACTTCATTTAAAAGCTGAATTTCAATTCTAGCACCATTAACCCTTATCCATGTAGCTTTCTGTAAATAGTTCTGACTTTTTGGGCCTAATTTTCCTTATCCACCGAAAAATATAATGTTAGTTCGTGCTTAGTGAAATAAGCCAGACTCAGAGAGTCAGAGGTTGAATGTTTTCCTTCATGTGTGGAAGCTAGAAAGAAATTAGGAATTAAAAATAAAAGAAGATCTCATAAAAATAGAAGGTAAAATGATTGGGTAAAGGAAATGAATCTAGGGAAGGGAGGAGGAATGGGAAGGGGAAAGAACTGCAGAATGAAATTGACCAAGTTGTGCTAAGTGCATGTATGAGTAAATCACTATCAATTCTGCTTTTTTATATATAATGCCTCAATTATAAAAACAGTAAATTAACAGAAAGGAGATCAATAGAGAAAGGTGATCCAGAGAGTGAAGGTGGGAGGGAAAAAAGAGGTACTGGGAATTTAAATGGAAAAAATATTATATGTATTTATAAAATGTTGAACTCCACTTCTATGTATAACTAATAAAAACATTGAAATGACGTTAATGGTAATAAAATTTATTTCACAGAGTGGTTGTGAATGATAAATTAGGTTTAGCACTTGGTACAATGCCTGGTGCATAGCACATCCTCATGAGTTGTAGCTGTTGTCATTTCATCACTGTCATTTTATTAGGGGAAGTGGGAAACACAATGTTGACCTGAAATGGTGAAAATCTTTGTCTCTTCAGGACCCCCAGGTGGCTCCCATCATGTATTCAGCTCCTTATGACCTTTGCCCTGCTCTAGTTTTCCCCAGGACTCTGCACTAAAATGGAACTACAAAACCAGAAGGAATTTCTCTAGCAGCTTCTGAGTGTCAGAGCCTATTTTGTGACAAGCTGTCCTCATTGAGTCAGGATGAGCCCAAGGTATTGAGATTTCTTTAGATTGGAGCCTGGATCACAAAAGTCCCTAGCTCATAAAGTTGTCCTTACAGAGTGAGCAGCCTGGCTGATATCTGGCAAGAGAGAGAGACAATGAGAAATTCTAATTTTCTTCAAGCCTTGAGTCATTTATAGTTGATAAACTATAAGGACATCTTCATCCTACACCATGCTAAATTAATAAAATATCTTTTTAACTAAAACTGTCATGCCTGAAACATCTTTTGATTTTAAAGGCTTTCTTTGTGGACCAAGTACTATGCTACTATTAAAGAAGCCATATCTTAACATTTTAAGTCATGCAAATGAGCTTTGTATGAGAAAAATGGGCAGCTGACAAAGCTGTTGGCTTCTTGCTTGAACCTACAGCCTCCATCTCTATGCAGACTTAATCTCTTTCATTCAGTATAGAAAAGGAAAGCTAGAGTTTAATTACCTGTTGTTAGTCATTTACTTGAAAGAGTTCTTAAAACATCTGGGTGATATAAAGATATGACTGTTTCAGTAGGCACTTAGCCAGTAAAATGGAGACAAGATTTGTGTGAATGCTGTTTGATAGTGATATTCTTCTGTTCACCTTCTACCATGTGTGTTAAATTCTCTTTCATCTTGCAGTTCTTCCTTTCTCTCCTTCCTTTCTCTCTTCTCAATCCAAGATTTATAATGTTTGCTTTTTGTGGTTTTTTTTTTTTTTAGAAGAGATAATGCTATTTGCTGTTCAGGAATGATGGATTTGTTTTTTTCATGGGATCATACATTGAAATGATGTATTTTAATTTATGTCTGAATATACATAGGAAGACTTTCTGGCAGTCTTTCCTTTAATTCCCAGGCAAAGAAAAGCCACCTCCATGATCTTTCCCATCATTTTCCAACCAATTAGCTGCTACTTGCATTTGCTTTCTAGGCACTCTTTTCTTTTAACATGATGGAAAGCTAATGTCATTGTGCCAAATTGAAGTGGTTTGTACAATGCTGTTTCTCTAAATTGAAACACTTAAAGGCAGAGACGATTGTGAATTTCTGTTTCCTCCATATGCAGTTAGGTTCTAATCCAATGCCCAAAAGAGTACGCGTTCAGGAAACACCAAGTGAGTCATGCATGCCTACTTAGGACTAGGATGAAGAGGGTCGTGTGAAGATACTTATGTTTTTATAGGTGTAGTGCTAGAATGGAACTACACACAGCTACCCGGAGGAAGGAGATCTGACTAGACTGAACAGTGTGTGTGTGTGTGTGTGTGTGTGTGTGTGTGTGTGTGTGTGGTGGGGGGCAGCTGGGGGGGGGTAAGGGCATTGCAGCTACAGCTCTGATCCCAGCTGCAGTGGTATTCTCCAAGAGTACAGCATGTACCCAGTGGTATAGAACAGATGGAAGGGGAAATTGTGGTACCAACTTCAGATCAGAAGATCATCCCACAGGAAACTCAATGTCTGAGGGCTGAGTGCTGGGGAGAAAGAAAGACTTTACTGAGTGGTGGAAGAAAGAAGAGGGAGCCTTGCTTACCAGTCAGCAGGAAATTGGTGAGTTACAGATACAGGACAGGAGTGATGAGAGAGATGGATAGGATAATGAAGGGAAGGAGAGGAATAATCAAGTCTTTTCTGGGAATTGGCAGAGAGCTTGCAGGAATTCCTATGCCACCTTTTTTCAGTTCTTCATGGTTTGTTTTTTGTGTTCATCATGGCTGGTAGTTGAGGGAGGAGTGAGAGAGAGACAGACACAGAACCCTGTGCAGTCTGAGTCATGTTAACCTATATTAATTTTAGGCAAAACATTTCCAAAATGATCCACGTGTCTAGATGCAGAACTTGGTAGAGTCTGGCAAAAGGTTAAGGTAACAAAGGAGACAGACACAGAATAAAGATTGAGATTTTCAGACTTTTCATCCTATTCCAGTTACTGATTAGATATCTGTAGGCCCAAGTGAAGACTCAGTAGTGTAATCAGGAAAAGTAGCCTTTAGGTCCCTGAAGAGTAGCCCAGGTAATCATTATCATAACCCACTCATCAAGGTGTGAGCTAGGCAAAGCTGTTAAAGACCAATAATGCATGTGACCAGCAATGTGACCTCCCAAATTAGTGCCTTTTAAATCAACTAATAGCAATTGAAGGTAAAGTGTTTATTTAGGGTTTTAATTTAGAAAAAAATTTTTATACATTGGAAACATTTTTAGGGGAGAATTTTGAGTCAGAAATGACAATATTTGTTACCTAAGAGGGCACAGATTTATCCAACTTGTGATCTGTTTTTCTAATAGATGTTCATCCAACAAGAAGAATATTAGTAAAAGTAGTTTAGGTTCATTCCCAACTACTGTCGCTGAAAAAAAAATTATTTGCTGCCAAATTAGGCAAGAAACAGGCAGCAAGCCAATCATATATTAATTACAACATCATATTAAAACAAGGCAATTTTTTTCAATCAGTGCTAACACAACTTATTTATAAACTGTTATCATATGCATTAGTGTCCTAAAGTATATTTTATTCCAGGCTGGGACTATAAGTGTTTCATTATATTCTAAAGTGAAAGGCCATTAACCTACAATTTCTCATGCCATCTTGCCCCTACATGGGATTCTTTTCTATTCAGAACAGAATTTTTAAGCTGTTTTAGATTACTTATCTGTTACTATTTAGTTTCTCTGTGGATCTTAATAGGCTACAATCACAGCTTGTTCAACCGGTGTGACCTGTATTGTGGGCAACTGGCTTTTAAAAAAATATCTGGAATGGGTCCTGAATGGGGTCAGGCCTCTTTATTTGTCTCTCCTTCCTGGGTGTTAGTGATTATAGAAGCCAATATGTATTTCCTAGTTCTGAACCCTTGCAGGTCTTGGCAACTCTACAAAGAATACTTAGAACATAGTGAAACAAGTTGTGGGACAGCTCCACCAGTAAGATGACCTCCTATTTTCAAAGCCAGCACATGGCTTAGTGTTGGGAGGTCTTGTTCTGCAAGCTGAGTGTGGATAGTGTTTAAGCCTAAGCCTAGAATTCTGAAGGAACAATCTCCATGTTGGCAGCTTCTCCCAGAGAAAGCTCATTAATTGATGCAGTGAACATAGAGACTGAGTGGAGGGCAGTTGTCACTGGAGAAACTTGTGATTAAATACCTAGATGAATCAACTCTAATCTGCCTCCACTGCTCAGAGAGTGACAGAATCTTCATATGAAGAAGAGGAAACTATTTATAGTTTCTGCTATCAATGTGCCAGAAACTGCTGAGTTGAGCATGTTTAATTATATTTCTCAATATAGTTTCCTGACTCTTCCAAACTAGGTATTAATATCAAGCTCATTTTATATACAAAGAAACTGAGGCTCCATTCCCTCTATATTGCATCATGCTGTAGTTTTCTTTTTTACATTATGCAACATTTTCCAAGGGTGAGTTGTCCGTTCTGAGGATTAATTCTATAAATTTTCTTTTCTGGTACTTAGGCCTGTATTCACTGTATTACCACAGTCTTTTACACAGGAGGCAGTAGGAGGAAGGGGGATGTTTGTGGAATGATCGTGACATGATTGTGGACCCTTCTTGTATGTGTGCATGAATTTGGGGCCAGAGAATAAGGTAGGTTGTGTCCTGGCAGTGCAGACCATGGCCCACACAGCAAGAATATGGCCCTTGATGGAAGCGTCTACACCCTGGGTCAGAGCTGATTGACATTTTGCATACTAGTCTAGTTTAAAAAATAGGATAGCAAATGTGGCCACATGCATGTTGATTATTTGTCTCTGAAAGAAAAGAAACATTTTAAGGGCAGTTCATATTTCTAAATATAGATGTTTTTTCTATGTTTTCTTAAGAAGCCTTCATAAAAGGAGGACAGGTTTCCCAACAACTGATAGTTTTCCTATTGGTGTGCATTTTGGAATCAAACAGTACACTTCCACCAAATTACTTCACTAATCCCCCTGCTGCTATACCAAGTCTCTTGGTGGAGTTTGTGACAATCTCTAGTGCTAGGAGCCACAGCAAAAGTATTACATTCATATGGAAATTGGACTCCCGGAGAGTTCCCATTGGTTGGGGAAGGATGGTAGGAGGGTGTTCCCGGGGAAGTGCAGGCCCCCCCCCCCCTCCGGTAGACACACGTGTGTGGACCGGCTTGCAAGAAATACTGACTATGGGCCTCACCTCACACTTATGGAATGAGAGTCTTGGGATTAGCACCCAGGCTGAATTTGTAAAGTCTCTCAGGTGTTCAAAATGAGAGTCAAGTTGAAAAACAACTGAGTTCAATCCTATAGAGTCCTCCACTTCAGAGTTTCAGACTCAAATAGATAATCTTAATGCAAACACATCTGCATGAGGACATGTAGTAAGAGAAGGTTCTAGACCAAACACAATAGCCATAGATAACATCAAGGATGGCATGAGAAACAAATGCAAAGATGAAAAAATAAACATAAATTGTCAGGGATGAGAAAAGGCATCTTGGTATTATTGCATCTGGTTGATAGGAGAAAAGATTCTGCTGTTCATATTTTAAAGTTGTAAATAAGGGCTTCAGCTAGTTCTAATTTGAAAGGTAATGTTTTAACTCTTTCATTATTGTGATGTATTTAAAACCATATAAAATTATACAAAGAAATTATCTAGAATGCATGCAATTTATTTTAAAGCTATACAATATTTCATTCTTATCCCAGAGTTGTGAATAACAAAGTCCTACATAAGACTGCATATGTTGTCCAGCAAAAATTGAAGTATAAGTAATATGCTCTGAACACGTATAAGCATATATTCACAGTCATATTTAAATGAATTCCAAGTGGTCACATATCAAGTGAAAAGAAGTCAAAGATTTACAGTCTGGTAAGGAGAGGTTCTCTGAGGAGCACTCTGTGGAATGCATTTCTCTTGGCAGTAGCTCTGGTGGACTCAATTCAATTCTAATCATATTTCTTTAATCCTGGCCTCTCACTGGGTCAGAACCATTTGATTTCAAGTATTACTGTAGGAGACCCAGGGACAATGATTATTGAAAGGTCTATGATAAACTTTCTCTGGAAATTGCTTTTTTTTTTTTTTATCTTTTGATCATGCTCAGAAACCCTGATTCATCTTGGTCGAAAAGTCCCAGGACTACCTCTATTTCAGCATAGGGGACAAACTGAGTGCAGCTGGTGGTCCTCAGATGGTAAATATGCCAAAAACTCTGTTGAGGGATTTGGGATTTTTTGTTTGTTTGTTTGTTTGTTTGTTTTTTGTTGTTTTGTTTTGTTTTGTTTTGTTTTTTAAATCGGCTGCTTAGGAAAGTGCTTAATCAGCTTTGTATATTCTTTGTTTCACTTCAGGAAGATTCATCTGGGTAATTTAAGGACATGGTCTGGAAGAGAATTTTCAGAATTGGTAGGATAAACATTTTGAAATCAGATGGTCGAAAGGATCCTGTGGTTAGCCTTCACCTGAGACAATTCTCAACAGGTGGCTCAGTGACAATGATTCAAGGCAGCTCTTAGGTGCTGCCTGTTAACTTAGGATCATTTTGGTATTTGCCAGCAGCTCCCAGGATTCTTTTGTTGTTTGTAGTTTGGGTGTTTACATTTGCAATTATATTTCATAGTGATATTTATTTGATCTCTTTCTTCCAAGGTTTTTACATCCTTTCTGGTCTATTTTTGATTTATTTTTAGATTTTAATATTTTGGTGCAAGGGATCAAACCCATGGCCTTGGTTTCAATGTGTCAGGTGATATTTCTAGTGCAGGGTTAAATAGTAAACAGCAGCGACAGCCACATTCTTGTTGTGTTGATCTACATCTGGGCATCACTGTGTTGTTTACCCAATGACAATGATGAAGGTTGAAGAATGATGAAGGTTGCCATCCCTCTCAGTCCCCAGATCAAGTGACAGTATCAGGTTTTATGTGACAGGACCACTCAGGCATTCCTGGAATAAACTGCAGAATTGACAGTAGCATGGAAGCTCAACAAATGTCAGCTACCATTATTTTCTCTTTAGGTTTATATAAATAATATGATTCTTTTATATTTCACACAATGCGGTTGGGGGGACCAAAGGCCTTGGGGCAAAGAAAAGAGCACGAGCCTGGCTGGGCCTAATAAATGCCGCAGTACCTTTTATGAAGTAAATAAATGTATAAACTAATTTCTAGACTGAAAAATCACCACAGTAAACACACCTTATCTCTCTCTGTACTTATAAATTTTGAGATATATGCCCTGTAAGAAGCATTTTCAAATGTTCTTACAGATTTGTAACTGAGTATTTAAGTGTCAAAGCCAGATGACTAGAGATTTCAACCCTCAGAGAGTCTCACTACCCACTACACTCAGTCTACCAGCCATGAAGACTTTGAAGGGTAGGGGACCCAGGGGAACTCAACCCTGTTGCCCCTTCCAGTGGGTCAGCTCTCTCTGCGATTTGCATTAGGTCACCTTCCAGACCAGTGATTTGTGCAGGAGAGACAGCAGCTCCTTTTCTTGTTTACTAGACTCAGAAACTGAGACATGTCTTTTTTTTTCTTTTTTTTTTCTGTTATTGTTAGCAATCAAGAGCTCGAAAAATAAATGGGGTATGTATAATCTCAGCTCTTGAATGGATGAGGGGGCAAGCAACAAACCATACTCCCCTCAGCTCGGTATTACCCTACCAGGGAAGGATGGTGTAACTTTGATTTTCTTAAGTTCTGCCAGAGGTTTTGAAGTTGTCCAAACCCAAGCCGCCCTTGGGGTCAGCCTGGGCTTGGCAGGGGGTGCTCACAGACACCGCTTGCACAGCTTTTCCGCGATCGCCTTCTCTTTCTGCAGTCTTCTCCCTCCAGATGGATTATCATAGTACACCGCAACGAGAATCTGCTAGAATGTCCAATGACACATTCCATTTCTCAGAACGATCTTATTATTCTAAAGTACCTTCAGCCTCCAGCTGCCCGCCGCTGGAGTTACCTTAGAGCTCGAATCCTCTTAATCAGAAGCGTCCAATTAGACATCGATTGGCAAAGCTCTGCCCGCATTGTTCAAGAGCCATAAGCTTTTATGTCTGCACCTGAGGAGGGATCCTGCTGCCCGCGCGCCGCCCCGCAGCCTGTGGCTACAGGGTCCCTAGCCCCGCTGCTCCAGGGCCGGCGCCGGGCGGGAGGCTGAAGCCCACAAACATAGCCTGAGGGTGGAGAAGCCACCGGAGCCCTGGAGCTACGCCGCGACTCCCTGCCTTGCATGTTTTCCTCATCTGCCCCTGTTCCCCATGGGATGGAGCCAGTCCCAGGGCTTCCGTCTCCACTTTGGGCAGCAAGAAAAGGCGGCCGAGGGCGGGAATGGGGAGTCGATATCGGTCCGGAAGCCCAGCACCTGGACATGGCCAGCACAGATTCAACTCCGGCGGAAAGAGGGAAGGGGCTACCAGGATGCCCGTCCTCCCACCCCCTCGCCGGAGCGTGCCTCCGCCTCCTCCCGAGCTGCCCGGCAGGACCTCGGAGCCCTGTCTATCTCGCAGCCCCGGAGCCGTCCCCGAGCTGCGAGGAGGTCAGGTTTACCAGAGGAAGAGAAGACTGTGTCCGGGTGCCCCGGCTCCGCTCGGCCAGGGAGCAGCTGCCCGGGGCAAGGACCCGCGAAGCGCGGAGCTCCCAGCGGGCAGCTAGGCGGCCGCCGGGCTGTCACTGCCGCCGCCACGGAGCCGCTGCCTCTGCTCCCCGAAGGCTCTGGCGACTCCTTCCCCTCCCTCTGCCCGCCCTCTGGCTCAGGATCCGCAGGGATCTCTCTCTCTCTTTCTCTCGCCTCACTTCTCTCCTGCCTCCTCTATGCTCTCCTCGCCTCTCCGCCCTTCCCCCTATCTCTTTCTGCCTCCCCCTGGCTCCCTATCACGAGTGCGGAGTTAAGTTCCAACCTGGGGACTTCTCTCGCGTATCAGAGAGCAGCCCCTGCCAGCCCCAAGGGTGACGGTGCTGGGAAGGAAAGGGGACAGGCGAGGAGACAGGAGGTAAGTAGGGCCCGGGTGGCAGGGGTGGGGGGTGGGAGATTGGATGGGGATGAGGGGTGAAGACAGTGAATGGGGACGCGGGTTCCGGACTCAGGTCGGACACTAACCGCCAGCCAATGAGGATGCTCCAGTCCCTTGCCTGCCCCAACCTCTTCACCCCGCCTTAACCCACTCCACTCCACCCTGGCCCGGGGCGGGGGGATGAAAATGCTGCTGGGTCTCAGAGCTAGTGATTCTGCAATCTTTGTAATGTTTTGAACGACCAATAAAAATAAATAAATATATAAACAAACAGATAGATAGATAGAAACTGAGACATGTCTACAGGCTGAGGATTATAAATAGAGTGAGAAGCCAGAGACCCCACAAAGGCATGATTTCTCAACTCACTCCAAGGTATACAGGTGTGTGGGGAATGGAGGAGAGACTAGGCAACAAGAGAGGAATGGCAGCAAAAAAAAAAAAAAAAAAATGACATTCCCACTGAGGTCTGCCAGTGAAGGAAATGAAGATATTAGTTTACCAGGAAACTCTGTTATATTCTTGAGCCTGGTTATCTTACCATGTTTAAAGGCAGGTGAAAGTATTTTTTATTTAGAAACTGTTATAATAAGTTATACTTAAATTAAATTTATTATTATATGCATGACGGGGTGTAAAGTGATGTTAATGCTTTTACAAATAATTAAATCAAGATAATTAACATGTCACCTTGTGTGAAGGTATTTCAAAGTGTATAAATACTCACCCCTATTATTTAATAGTGGTTAAGAGCCTTTCCTTGATAATCTAACAATTCTATGTGTGAGCTCCAGCTCTGTCAGTTATAGGTTGTGTGATCTTGAGCCAGTATATTAATTAAGCCTTCATTTTCATATTTGTAAAGCAGCAATAATACACCACCCTCCTTCTTAAGGTGCTTGTGTAGATGAAATGAGAAAATGTACATGGAAGTACCATGGAAGCTCAACAAATGTCAGCTACCATTATTTTCTCTTCAGGTTTCTATAAATAATGTGACTCTTTTTATACTTCACACAATGTGGGGGGGGGGATCCAAGGCCTTGGGGCAGAGAAAAGAGCTATTTATATCCCTGTAGTTTTTAATGATGTTGAGAACTGTAATACAACTTCCTATAAAATACATTTTAGCTCAAAGCCAAGGGAGGTGTGATTCATAATGTTGAAAAGTGTATGCCTCTTGGCCTTGAATAAAGTCTAAGTGACCACAAATTCAGATGAGACATGAGTCCTTAAAATAGATTGTTTACAAAAAATACACATTTAAAAAAAATTATATATGTATGCCAAGGTCTCGGCTTGGCACCAGAATCACAAGCCACCACACACCTTTGTAGGTTCAAACAGCAATACTTTATTCCCGCTCTCACACCGCCTCCACACAGGTCCAGGGGCAAACCCATTCTGCCGTCTGCCCGCACAAACCTACTCCACGAGGCTATCTCCAAATCCCATTTTAATCTCACGAGAACTCAACGGGAACAAGCAGCAGGAACACCCTAATCCCAGCAATAATCTTCAACCTCTAACTTCCCTAAAACCCATTATCTTAAACTGGCAACGCCTTAAACTCAAGGAACCAGTTACTTCCTCAAACCTGATCAGCTCTAAACCCGGATCCGCCTTGGTCCTTGAGCAAGGTCACCTTATTAAAGCATGTATGCAATGTTCCATCAAATGTCCTCTAAGCAGCATGGGGTACGCTTGGCAAGGAAATTTTGAAGTGTCATTCCTACTTGGTAATGGCCCTCAGCATATATATATATATATATATATATATATATATATATATATATATAATCAGCTATAAAATGATCATGCAAAGCAATATTCAGTACTAGTGAATATAATATGCACATACTAATATAGACATTTAGGCTTTTTTCATATTGTATTCTATTTTAAACACATTAGTCAAATTCTAGAAGAGGAAAATTCCAAACATAAAAAGGACACTTATTGGAATAGCAAGTGAAATATTTAGCTTACAATATGACACATTCATGAAGCCCATGGGTCAGCACACTTTTTTTTTTTTTTTTTGGTAACAGGATAGTAAATCCTTTAGAATTTTCAGACTGGTAGTTCTCTGTCCCAACTACTCAACTCTGGTGTTGTAGCAAGAAAGCGATTACAGACAACTTATAAAATAAATTAGTGTGATTGTGTTACCATACAATATTGTTTATATTGGCTTGTGATGCCAAGGCTGGAAGACCTCATGATTCTCAAAGCCAGCTTCAGCAAAAGCAAGGTGCTAAGCAACTCACTGAGACACTGTCTCTAAATAAAATACAAAATAGGGCTGCGGATGTGGCTCAGTGCCCCAAAGTTTAATCACCAGTATCCCCTATTGGAACAAACAAACAAACAAACAAAAATAAGTGGCAGGCCAGATATAGCCTGTGAGTTTTGTGTTACCTTTATTAAATATATATGTGTGTGTGTGAACTGTTAACAAATGAAGATGATTGTGTGAATATATTGGTATGTTATATTCATGTAATATGTTACAAGTATTTAATGTTTAAATCTTATACATATTATGAAAAGCTTCAAACTATATTGGGCTCTTTCCTTTCACAGCTACAGCTGCAGCCAGAAGGAAGCTGAGGCTTCAGAAGAGGTTTGCCTCCAGTGTCCTCTGCTGTGGCTAAAAGAAGATCTGGTTGGATCCCAGTGAGACCAATGTAATGTCCAAGGCCAACTATCAGATCTGGATCAGATCTGGAAGCTGATCAAAAATGGCTGATCATCCACAAAACAGTGACTATCCATTATGGGGCTGCATGTCAGAAAAATACCTTGGCTCCCCAGAGGCACAGACATGTGGGCATAGTTAAGCAGAAGAGTACAGCTAATGCTCCAATGCAGGAGAAGGTCACCTTCATGCAGAGGATGCAGATTCTGTGTAGGCTGCTCAGAGATACCATGAATCTAACATTGACCACCACATATATCACAGCCTCTACCTGAAGGTAAAGGGCAATGAGTACAAAAACAAGTGGATCCTCATGGAGGATATCCACAAGCTGAAGGCAGATAAGGCTGACAAGAAGCTTCTGGCTGACCAGGCTGAGACCTGCAGGTATAAGAACAAGGAAGCACACAAGTGCTAGGAGGAGTGCTCCAGGCCAAGGAGGTGGACATCATACAGACTCTGTCCAAGGAGGAAGAGACCAAGAAATAAAGCTCCCCTTTTGTGTTTGTACATAGTGGCCTTGGTGATAACATAAATACTCCTTGGACTATAAACAAACTTTATCTGTTAAAAAAATAAAAACTGTATTGTACCAAATTTTTAGAAGTTAGAAGTTTTCTAAATCATCCTTTTTACAATAAAAGAAATACAATTAATCTGGTCTTTGATTTGTGAGGTTTAAAGAAGTCATGTTACTTGTGTTAAAACCAGTAATAGTTCATCACTCTGCAAATATTTCTGCTCTGTTGCTCTGTTACTTTGATTTTTTTTTAATCTTCAACATCGTTCTGAATTTTGTTCACCATTACATAAAATGTTCAAATTTTCAGCATTGAATTTTATTGGAAATGTATAATTGTCTTGTTGAAACTCATGTCCTGAAAGACTATGGACATATTTAAAAAGCTAAATAATGAAATGCAACTAAAAATAATATTCAGAAAGAACTTTAAGTGCATCCCGATGATGGTCACTGGTAAAAACTGGCAAAAACAAAAATCTTAGTACAAGAATATGTAAATATAGTTGGAAACCTTTGGCTGATATGAAAAAATATTAGAAAATGAAGCTGTCAATTGTCATTTGGAAAACAAAAGCTATGCTTAATAGAGGACAACTTTTTTTAAGTCAAGCTTTTTTTTACAACCATATAATTTATATGGTAAAGATTTTATTTTAACAATTGTGGTTAGAAATACTATATCTATACTTAAGCACTTAGCTCCAGTCTAGAAAATGAAGTAGCTTCTGGCTAATTCTATCAGTTTGACAACTGTATTTTGTTGAAGATGAACTAAAAGAGACTGGTTTCTCATTATGGGAATGAAAAATCAATGGAACTTTAAATCATCACACTGTCTTTATAAGTTCCAAAACACAAAATGTAGTGATGTGCATAATGAGCTCAAGAGGCTTACAGAACATCATGGCCTGTTTGGGCCACAATATTTTCTGCACTCAGAAAGCAGTTCAAGAATTTGAAACTGAGCAAGATCTAGAGATGTATTGAATTCTTTTTTTCAAGAGGACTTTGGTTCAAGGGCAAGAACTTAATGTTTCCTGACAAAAGAGACAAGTGCCCCCCGCCCTCTCTCTCTTTCTTTCTTTCTGTACTATGAACTGAACCCAGGGGTGATTTACCACAGACCTACATCCCCAAACCTTTTTATTTTGAGTTCTCCCTAAATTGCCCATGCTGCCCTTGAACTTGAGATTCCCCTACTTCACTGGGATTACAAATGTTTGTCACTGTACCTGGTGTGTGCCAATTACTTTTACAAACCAAACTTGAATGGCATTTAATTAAATATCAAATTTTGATTTCATACATGCATAACCTTGTAGATCAACAAAGATTTTGTTGGAGTTTGTTGAGTGAGATGAAAAGTGCTTAGGATAGTATCTGACCTAATAAATTCTCAGTGCACTTTATCATTACCTTGTTAATATCAACATTTCTTATTGTGTACTGTATATCTTGGGATAGTGGAACAGTGCACCTTGATACTTGTCTGACACTTTTGCCACTAGCCATGTTCACAGCCCACAATCCTCTTCCCTGCCACCTGGTCCTTCTCCAACATCCTTGGGCAGTGGTTTGCAGATAGGTGCACACCAGCATCACTTGCAGGTTCATCATCTCATCTGACCTCCTTCTTCACCTGGGGCTGCTGATCTCTCTTCCTTGTTTCCCATGCAGTGCTCCTGTGATTTGCTGTCCTGGTCCCTTTTCCACATTGATAGAAGGGAGCTGAACCATGGTGGTTGGATGGTAACCACCAGAGCATTTATACAGTCCTGCAGAACTTCTAGCACCATGAAGAGTGCAGGCTCTGCAACCAGCTGCCTGGGTGCTTGTTCAGCTCCTGCTCTAGTTCTGCCCTGGGCAAGTCCATTGCTCTAGACCTACCTGCCTTCCTCTGTCAAGACAGACTCCTATATGGATCTATATTGTCATGTGGTGTTGATGATCTACTAAGGAATGGGCTTAGAAATACCTGGCATATAATAAGCAGTCAAAATTAAAAATTTTAATTTATCTTTTTTAATATTCCTCATTATGAGCCCTAGATCTTGTGACAGTAAAATAAATGGAAGCTAGCTGGGTTCAAATTCTGACTGAACAATTCATTGGGAGTACAATTTGGAGCACATTATTAAACTAAATCAGCCTGTTAGGCTATAGGATTAATAATACCTACTTCGTAACACATAGTTGTTATAAAAATAAATAAGATAAATGGAATTAAGCACTTTGTATAATGGCCAGCATGGAATAAATAGGAATTACGAAACTTCAGTGCAGTGGTTTATAGACCTTATGATTACTGATACCAGATTGCAGATCAAAGTTACTATACAGGGTCCTATTTTTATATATCAATTGGAATTTAGCTCTACTAGTATCTAGAACTGAGTAGCAACAAATAGTTTTTTTAATAACCATAAATTACTTTTTTATTTTAATAAATATTAAAATTTTAATAAAAATATTAAAATTTAATAAAATAAAATTTTTTATTAATTATTAAAAATTTAATAAAAATAATAAATGTATATACTGCATCTTTAAGTAATGAACTTTGCTCTCTGGGTTTCTTTCCATTCCACCTTAAAGTGCATTAATTAAAAAATAATGAACCACTTCTTTATCATTATTGTTCAAAAAAGTAAAAATAATATTAACATGAAGACACTAATCCACTACCATTAGTACTGCAATCTGGCAGATTAACTTAACATTCTGCTATATTTAATACTATCCAGCAGAAGAAAATATCTAATTTTGATTTTAAACACACTCACAAACAAAAAAAAGGAAACAAAACAATCTCACCATGGACCTCTGACAAAGGTTTGCTACAGCTGCCGGGATCAGGGTGTGGTGAGGGACAAGGGTGCTGGGATCCCAGGAAAGGCTTCTGGGATCCTGGAGGGTCAGGTGAGAGGGTGAAGGCCTGCTAGGGAGGAGCAGGTGAGGGCAGGGCCTCCCTCCAATTTAGGAAACAACAGCCCTTGGTCTTGTGATTCTGGCAGCTTATTCAGTGGCTGTAAAGCTTCATCTGTCTGAAATCAAAGGCATATGCAGAAATCTACTCCCAACATAGGGTGAGTCCTTGGAGAAGCTGGCTGGGCTTCTTTCTGGAGAGTTTCTCTGAGATATCAACAATGGAAAAACAACCCAAAATTGACAGAAGACCTGCAGGAAATGTCACTCTCTTGCTTCTCCCTTTACTGGGACACTGCCTCCGGGAAGGCTAGACTGGTTCCAAGCACAGGGGTCCTCCTTCTTTGCGAGCAACCATGGCATTTTTAGTAGTCCAGAGGAGTGGCTGGTGGTATCTGCTCCAGGAGGCCCAGCTGGGGTCCCCTCCACCCAGGGTGGAGGCCATGGCTACTTCTCCACAGTTCTCTGTAAGGCTTTCAGCCCTGCCCCATGGGAGAACATACACAGAATGGCAACCACCCAGCAGCCTGCATGCTGCCTTACCTCCTAAGGTCTGGCTCCTAACAACAACCTCTTCCCTCCCGGGAGGGTTTTTGCCCTACCAAGGTTGGGCAGGAACCAGAAGAACAGTTTCTCTGTTTTGCCAAGACTGGGACATGGGCTTACTCAACCCCAAATCCCTTTTGTCAAGTGTCATGAGGGCAAAGTCCACACAGTGGAAACCAAACAAAATGACATGCTCATGGAGGGGGAGAATGGGAAGCCAAATACAAAACAAAACACCCCTCCACAGAGAACAACAGAAAAGCTCACCCAACACTCCTTCTGTTCCCATGTGAGGCTGACCCCCCAGGGAGCCCAAGCAACCCCTAAAATAAAACCCAAACCAAAAACCTGAATTGTAAATCCAAACCAACAAACCCTTCCTGAAACATGCAAAGGAACTGCTTACTCAGAAATATCCCAAATAGTCTGATGATGATCCAGAGCATTATGGCTTCCCCTACCCTCTAAACTGGAGAATTGTATTTTCCATGCAGTACCCCAAGGAGAGCAAACTCTCTTCTCAAGGCCAGGGCAATAACAGCTAAGAAGGTAGTTCTTGCTGGCACCTGGGAACTGTGTTTTCTTTAACTCCCAGGCACAGACAGTGGCCTGTCCCAGGGAGAGATGTGAGCTCATGAGACAACTCCAAGTCCCAGGGACTGTGGGGTCTTCATATGCACCCAGCCATGGTGGATGGTGGCAATTCCTGAGAAAGAGCATGATCCGCAAACATGGATAAGGACAATATAAGGGCTACCTCTGGTGACAACATGGTAGCCACCAAAACAGCCAAACGAGCAGGATGCTGGAGGCCCCCCTATGACCACATCTCTTCCAGATTTGTAGCAAAGGCACAATTGGGGTTTCCAAGATGGCCTGTCCCAAATGACATGTAGTCCATCAATGAAGAAACCATGGTGCACCATAGGTCCCAGCTTTCTCATGTCTGGGTTCCAGGTCATTCCCTTCCCTATTCAATGTATCCTACCTTCCAGGCAATAGCTGGAAGGTGGGCCATCTTTCAGGTCCCACATCTGTAGGGTTTAATGTTGTCCTTCCCCTCTGGTTGACGGTGTTGAGCACCTGCACCCATCTCTCGATCTTCTCCAGGCTGTCTGACTTGCCTCATTCTGCCTGCTCTTTAACACATCCTGCTCTTTTCCAGGGGTGTTAGGCTGCTCATTCTCATCATGTACCAAGTAGTGGGAAGGGGCCCAGCCCTCTAGCTCCCCAAACCTCACATACCACTAGCCACTCTCCTGATTTTCCAGCACCTGCACCTCCACTCCAGCAGGGAAACTGATCTCTGAGTCCTGGATCTTCTGGGAGGTGCTACATGTTACATAGGAGGTGGCTGGCCCTTCCTACTCCTTCTTAGGGATACATGGGAGAGCAGTGGCTGGGAGGGTAATGATGTCGGCTGAGCCTCTCCTGGTCCCCCTTCATTGGGCCCTTCAGAGGCTATGTGTGGGGTAAGCTATAAATCCTCATTCCTAGGGTCCTTAGGGCCCTTCCTCCTGGAGCTGGCCTGTGGGTCTCAGTTGGCATCCTAAAGTGCTGATGTCCATCTTCTCTTGACTCTGTGACTCTGCAAGTTCAGGAAGGGCTTAGGCTGGACAGATGGCTTGGCCTGGACACAGGAGGTGATCCCAGCCCTCATATCAGTGTCCTTCCCCTGGCCCTGACATTGGGAGTGCCACGAATGCCTGCATCCTAGGCAAAGCATGGCTTCAGGCCACCACTGTTCTTTGAAAAGAAGGAGGAAGAGGAGGAGGATGAGGAGCAGGTGGTGTTGATGGTGATGGATGAAGAAAAGGAGGCCAAGGAGTGGTTCTTCTCCAGTTTGGCCTGGCATTCTTTTCTGTCTTGAGCTTTAGGAGTGATGATGACTTGGGGGAGCCTCACTTGGGGGAGTTTTTCTTGGCAAGGAACAATGAGGAGCCCCCTGTGGAGTCACTGTCCCCAGAGGAGCCTCTGGTCGACAGGGTGTCCTCTCCATATGGCCAGAAGCCCTCATTCTCATCGCTGGTCTCCTCTTCTAGGGCCAAGTTTTCTGAAGGCTCACCCACCTTGAAGCGGGCCACTGCAGGGAGGAGGCATGTGAGGGTCTATGGGGCTGGGTAGGCTTATGGTCTCCTGAGCCTCTGTCTTCTGTGTGCTCCTCACTCAGCTCTGGTTCAGAGTCAAAGCCAAAGGTGGGGATGACATACTCAGGCTCCTCTTACTTGAGCTTCAGAAGGGAATCCTGGCTCTTCTTGACACCCACAGAGGCCTCCTTGTTCTCCTTGGGCTCGCTGAGGGGTATTGGCGGCAGGACTTTGGACTGTGTCAATATGCTCCTGCGGCTTCTCAGGTTGTGTCGCAGTCTGGCTAGGCACAGAATAACCAAGCTGCCACACAGCATTGTAGGTTCAAAACAGGAACTCTTTTATTCTACACACTCCCAAGAATGCCAAGCACACAGCCTTCTCCTGGGACACACCACCCCAACCAGAAAACCCTCCTCTAGAAATCCCTCCTCCCACACTTCCCCAACCAATGGGAACTCTCTAGGAATCCCAGCAAGACTTCCAAACTAGCAGGCTTAGAACTCCAAAGTACCAGACCAAGGCAGACAGCAGGGGTCTAATATACCATTGAATACACAGCTTAACATAAACATTATCATCTCAATGGCTTGCTGGAATCACCTCTCAACCACTCCCTACTGGCAAAAGTGCCACTCATCATTCCCACTCAGCTATGGCTCTCAGCAATATGGGTCTTTGCAGTGCAGGGTCCAGCAGAGGTCACAGCTGGGTGTGGTCAAAGTGATGCAATAGGCAGCAGGGACAGCAGACTACCATGCACCATGGGGCACCTAGAAGAGCATGTCCCTACACAGGTCCACAGTGGAAGCAGCCAATGTGAGTGTCAAAGTCACAATTGTGCCTTTCCCACTGTTTCTTAATTAGAAAACACAAGGATGTTGGACTTGCTTTATCTTTGGATATGGAGTGACCAGGAGAGAACAGCAAACACAAAACCATCAATTGCAAAATGAAACACACCTATCCCACTCCTCGAGTTATGCCTGAATGACTTAATGTGACACAGCCACATGAATGTTTATAGCAGCTCAACTCACAATAGCTAAACTATGGAGGAAACCTAGGTGCCCTTTAGCAGATGAAATGCAAAAGAAAATGTGGTATATATACACAATGGACTATTACTCAGTCATAAAAAAGAACAAAGTTATGATATTGGCAAAATAAGCTAATCCCAAAGAACCAGAGGCTGAATGTTTTCTCTGATTTGTGGATGCTAATTCACAAAAACGGGGGAGGGTGCCTAAGGAAGAATAGAAGGGCTTTGGATTAGACAAAGGGAGGGGGGGTGGCATGGGAGTAGGAGGGATAGTAGAATGAATCAGACATTATGAGCTTATGTGCATATATGATTACATGACCAGTGTAATTCTACAACACGTACAGCTGGAAGAATGAGAAGTTATACTCCATTTATGTATGATGTATCCAAATACCATCTACTGTCATATAAAACTAATCGACTCTGGATGGGTACAGTCATGTCCAGTAGAACCGTGGAGAGATTTTTGGAGCCAAGTGGAATGTCTGCCTAAGTAACCCAGAGGAAAGCAGCCTCAGAATGACCCTCTGGAGGGTGAGAATAACTGAGCGGTGGGTGTGGGAGAAGAAGCAGTGCAGAGTCAGGAGGAGCCTGAGCTCAGACCAAGTGGGGGTGGGGGTCTCTTCACCCTGGAGCCTCCCTTTGACCAACCGCCTTGGCCCAAGTCCTTTCTGCGTCACAGGTTCCATCCACACGTCACAAAGGCTAAACTCCAGTTCAGCCTTTGGTCCAAGGAGGAGCTGGCTTCTCAGCCCAGCTGCTCTGTGCTGACCAGCGTTGGACTAGTGTGGACTTCTGCCTAGTGACGAGCCCCCGTGCGCTCCATGGGCAGTCTTCTGGCCAAGAGCGGTCGCAGGCTGCGCCACAGGGCCCTGGTGGCCCGTCAGACTCCCCTGCGCCTCGCCCGGGAGGCTCCCTCTCCTCACAGGGACCACCCCGCTGCACCTGCCGCTCCCCCCAGCTTCCTCCAGGATCCCCGACCTCAGGGGCCTCCTGCTGCTGGCAGGGACAGAGGCCCGCTCCTCTGTCGGGGGATCCTGCTGCCCGCGTCCTGGGGGCCGTTCCCCAAAAAGCCGATGCTATCGCGGAACAACTCCCGGATGTTCGGCCCCTGGACAGTAGTAAGGGTCCCCCCTCCTGGGCGCTGGCCACTCCTCCTGCCTCCAGTTCCTCAGCTTATCCACCAAGCTGAGGGGCCCATGACAGCTGCTCGCTGCCCTCTTGGTGCAGCTAAGGAAGCTGAGTTCAGGGCCCAGGAACATCCAGAAAACAGCAAGATCCATCAGGACCAGGAGGAGGAGAAGGAGGAGGAGAAGGACGAGAAGGAAGAGGAGGAGGAGGAGGAGGAGGAGGGGGACGAGGAGAAGCTGAAGGAGGAGAAAGAAGAGAAGCTGGAGAAGGAGAAGGACGAGGAGGAAGAGGAGAAGGAGGAGGAGGAGGAGGAGGAGGAGGAGGAGAAGCTGAAGGAGGAGGAGAAGGACGAGGAGGAGAAGGACGAGGAGGAGAAGAAGAAGACGGAGGAGGTCACTCGGGGAGACCTCAGTACCCTGGAGGCCAGTTCTTGGCCCCCAGAGAGAAATAGTGTTCTCGAAAGGCCCCCGTGTCGCCCAAGAAGTGGATCTGCCTGTCTGCCTCCCCATCCATCCAGGGAGAGCAGGGCCTGAAGCCCACCTGTGTTCTATCCCAGGGTTGGTCTTCACTAACTGCTGCTTTCAGGAGGCCGCATAAAAGAAAGCTGCTCATGCCAGTGGCCCTGCCATCACTGATTGCCTGGCATCAGGATGGGCTGCCCCCACCTGCAAAGCGGCCACTTTTATGTTCAAAAGGCACCCTGAGGAGGGTTCAGAGTGCCAGAAGTAACCACGTGAAGCCTGAGACACAGGTCGCCCAGGGCGGAAGAGAGGCTCTGGAGGACTGCACCACCTCTGTCCATTCATCCTCCCCACCTGCAGGCCCTACCTGGAATGCAGGCCCCCTCCCCCCACCCACTGACCCCTCCCCCATCCCAATGGAATTCCAGCCTGCTGGGCCCCTGAACCTACCCATCCCTCCACCTTCCCCCTCATCTAATATTCCACTGCCTCTTCCCAGGAAACCTCCTTCTCCCTTCAGCCCCAGTCCCCATGTTGGAATTACCCCTAATGTGTTTCACCTTCCCACACCTCCTACCCAGGTCCCTTTCCCCTCCAATCCTACCTCTTCCAGAATGGAATCCCTAACCCCCATGTGCATAGATCCTCCTCCTCCTCCTCCTTCTCCTTTTCCTCTTCCTCCCCCTCCCCCTCTTTCTCCTTGTCCTCCTCCTCCTCCTCTTCCATTTCCTTCTTCTCTTCCTTCACTTTTTTCTCCTGCTCCTCCTCCCCCTCCTCCTCCTCCCCCTCCTCCTTCTCCTCGTCCTACTCCCTCTCTTCCTCCTCATTCCCCTTCTCCTTTTCCTCCTCCTCCTCCTCCTCCTCCTCCTCCTCCTCCTCCTCCTCCTCCTCCTCCTTTTCCCTCTCCCCATTCTCCATTTCCACTTCCTCCTGCTCCTATTCCTCCTCTTCCTCCTCCCCTTCCTGCTCCTCCTCCTAGTGTTCACTCTCCTTTGGCTGCTCCTCCTGCTGCTCCTCTTCCTCCTCCTCCTCATTCCTTCCCAAGACCCACTCCTGTCCCTTCCACCCCAAACCCCAATACCCAGGGCCAGCACTCCACTAGGAGTGTCCCTCCCACCCAAATAGCCATGTCATCGGCTCACCTTTCCCAGAATCCCGCTGTGCTGCCTGAGGACACGGCCATGGACACCACTCCCCCTTCCATGGCGGTCATTTTGTCCTCTCCTGCATCCAGTGACAGCAATGTCCATGGCCATAGGCAGCACAGGCAGCCAGCAAAGGGACCAGTCCTCCCCAGCCCTGCTGCTCCTCTTCCTCCTCCTCCTCATTCCTTCCCAAGACCCACTCCTGTCCCTTCCACCCCAAACCCCAATACCCAGGGCCAGCACTCCACTAGGAGTGTCCCTCCCACCCTAAGAGCCATGTCATCGGCTCACCTTTCCCAGAATCCCGCTGTGCTGCCTGAGGACATGGCCATGGACACCACTCCCCCTTCCATGGCGGTCATTTTGTCCTCTCCTGCATCCAGTAACAGCAATCTCCATGGCCATAGGCAGCACAGGCAGCCAGCAAAGGGACCAGTCCTCCCCAGCCCCCCAACCCTTCAGTTCTCCCAACCCAACCCCAATCTGTCCCATTCCATTGTCCCACCACCCACCCCTCAGCCTGCTTCTAGGAACCCTGCTGGACAGCAAAGAGCCTCTCTTCCCAATGCCCCCACGCTTACCACGCTGCCAGTGCAGGACCACTCACAGGCCTCCACCCTGGCACAGAGGGCATCAGCACCACCAACCTCCCAGGCTGCCAGTGCAGAGCCCATGGATACGACCCCTCCTTCGAAGGCTGTCAAGTTCTAGTCACCTCCTGCCTGCCAAGTTCTTAGACTGACTCAATTTGGTAAGCAGGGCAGACACGTCGACAGCTATTTCTATATTGTAGGCCTGGTGCCACATATTTGCGATTTGTTGGCTTTTCACATAATAGCTGAAGACGTAATCACCAATGAAGCAGTGCATATGTGTACGTGCACACACACACACATACACAGAAATGCCACAGTCTTTGTTTCTAAGTTTCAGAAGTAGGCAAACTTGAAAATTTTCTGAAACTATAAAGGAGACTAAAGTGATGTGATAAGTGTATGAACTGTGGGAGCCTGGACTTAAATCAAGCATGGAGGATGACAACAGGACAACTAAGAAATTGGGCTATAGACTAGAGGAAAGTATTGTGTCAATGTTAGTTTCCTGAATGTAGGAATTTTCCAGGGTTATGGGAGAGAATGTGCTGTCCTGGACAATTCACAGCACAGTAAAGGCATCAAGTGCACAGGGGTAGGAGACACAAATACTCTTCTCAAACTGTTCAGAAAGGTTGAATTAGGGAAAGAGGCAAGATAAAGTACATGTGGCAAAATGTGAAAAGTCTGTGACTCCTCCTAGACATTCCAAAGAACTCTCATGGAGAGACAGGAAATAAAGTTTGTCCAGGCAGTTTCAGTGGTCTTCCCTCCCCCACTAGGAAGAAAAGTTTGGCATTCATTTGCAAACACACTTCAATATTTCACATGTATAGATGAATCTTTCAACTATTATAATATAGACCTTTCTCCCTCATTAATGATGTGTTAAAATTCTGTAAAAGCTGTTTGCTCCACAAGATTAATTCAACAAGATTGATTAGATCAATTAGGAAAGAATTCCCATATGGAATTCTCTTAACAGTATTTCTAAAGTTTGAAAATCCTGCAGAGTAAAAAATATCTAAAATTACTATAAAGAGTAAATAACAATGGATTGGAACTGATGTAACAATGACTGCAGATTGTGTTTACATAGAAAAACAGAATTGGGCTTTACAGGAGGAAATGTGAGCAGGCCAGAAACAGGGCAGCAATGAAGTTACGTAAGTTGTCAAGAGTTTGATAGCACCATGACGTTGATCATAAAACTGTTCCATGATGTGTGTCCTCATGAGAACCCTGAGGTGCCCGTTTCCATGACTCTGTACACTATGCTTTGCTTTGCTTCACATTCTCTATATTGAAGAAGCTGGAGTAGAGCAGCTTTGTATTTTCTCAAAAAGATTAAATTTAATCTCTATTAAAGGAAGACCTTTCTAACATGTGGGACATGAGTAGTCACATTGGGTCTGGCCTTGTGATCCTCAGGTGGCATATTTGTCATCAAATATAGCAGTCGACCTTGTGGGGAGGATCAGTATTCAGGGTCAGTACCAAGCAGCAGAGAACTCAGCCCATCACAGGTTGAAAGCAGAGCACTGCAGCACCAAGGGAATGAGGTTCTTGACTCAGCTAACCATTGGTGAATTAGGCTAAGGCTTGTTGAATATTTGTTGATAATTGCCCTCAACTAGCTTTGAACTATGAATAAATATATCTGAGCAGCTGGCTCCAACAGAGGGCAAGATGGAAGCACCCAATAGAGAATACTATGAACCAATGTTCTTTTCCCTGGAAGTGTCTTTCTTACTCTGATTTTTCTACTCCTTCCTATGTGCAGGCCCCACCTCCTTGGCCATAGGCGTGAGCTCACCACCTGGACTGGCCCATCAGGAAACTCAAACTTCCCCAAAGAAACAAAGCATTCATGGTGGAGAGGTGTTCCATATGGAGACCACCCAAGTGGAGGAAGGGGAAAAGAAAATCAGACACACTGGCGTGAGAACTGGTCCACACTGTTTATTTTTTGCATTAGCTTCAACCAAAGGAGGAACGGTAGTTTTATTGTCTCAGTGAGACCCTCGATATCATTCATTGTCTTCTGAAGAGACTACTGGTCACTGCGGAATAGAAGAAAAGATACTCATGCTCAAATTCCATTCCACTGTAAAGTGCACAAAAAGAGTACCTCCACATCAAAAATTCATGTGTCAGGAAAAAGAATTCTTGAAAGAATGATCACAATTTTTACTAGATGTTTTCGCCATGAGTCATTTATTCCCTTTATGATTTTTTTTTTCTGGGGAACTAAAGCAGAACTTGCAAATGAGAAAAGTTAACATTCTTCACTTTTAATAAATATGGGTGTGTTTTATAAACTAATTCATAGATCTTACATCTTATTAGCTTCATCTCTTTAATTCTAGTCTGACAACAAGAATAACTGCTCAATAAACTTAAGATAATACTACTAAACTGAATAAAAAACAGATTAATAATAAGATTTCATCAGTTCATCTGTCAAATAAATACTTAGGAATTAATTGTGGATTGTAAATTTCATTTTAGTTTATTTAGTACTATATATTTGGGTGCTTCCCTATGATTTTGATCTAATTATATAAGGAAATCATATTTTTAGATTCCTATAATAAAATCTGTCAAAGTTATGTTTATTTTTATGGTAATGTCTTTCTCTTCCATTTCAAAGTGTGAGGGAAAAGAAATTTATCTGTTCAAATTCTATTTTATGTTTTGTGGCAAAATGTGAAAAGTCTATGACTCCTCCTAGACATTCCAAATAAATGTCATGGAGAGGCAGGAAATAAAGTTTGTCCAGGCAATTTCAGTCTTCTTCCCTCCCCCACTAGGAAGAAAATTTTGCATTCATTTGCAAATACACTGACTTCAATATTTCACATGTGTCTATGAATATTTCAACTATTATAATATAGATCTCTCTCTCTCATTAATGATGTGTTAAAATCTTAAAAAGCTGTTTGCTCAACAAAATTGGTCAACAAGATTTGTTAGATCAATAAGAAAGGCCATATCGGGATTCTCTTAAGAGTCTTATGACATTTCCAAAGTTTAAAAATCCTACAGAATAAAAAACATCTAAATTTAGTATAAATAATAAATAACTGTGGATTCGAACTAATGTAAGAATGAATGAAAGTAGAATTGGGCTTTACAGGAGGAAATGTGACCAGTCCAGAAACAGGGCAGCAATGAAGTTATGTAAGTTGTCAAGAGTTTGATAGCACCATGACTTTGACCATGAAACTGTTCCATGATGCGTGCTCTAATGAGAACCCTGAGGTGCCCGTTTCCATGACTCTGTACACTATGTTTTGCTTTGCTTCACATTCTCTACATTGAAGAACCTGGAGTAGAGCAGCTTTCTATTTCTCAAAAACATTCCATTTAATTTCAATTGGAGGAAGACCTTTCTAACATGTGGGACATGAGTAGTCACATTGGGTTTGGCCTTCTGATCCTCAGGTGGGGTGTTTGTTATCAAATATAGCAGTTGTCCTTGGAGAGGATCAGTATTCAGGGTCAGTACCAAGCAGCAGAGAACTCAGCCCATCATAGGTTAAAAGTAGAGCACTGCAGCACCAAGGGAATAAGGACGCTGCTCTTTTACATCCACTCTCCAACAGTTTTCATTTTCAATCAGAGTACTTAAGTAGGAATGATTGTTCTTCCAATGGTAATGTCCAGTTCTTTGTTCTCTCAAGAGCAATGCGTACCAATTGTAGCATAAAATATTTTGCTTAGAGTTTTTCTATTACATTGAGCCTTTATAGTGTCATACACTCTGTGCAAAACATCACATCATTTCATGTAAATTTCACAATTCTTTGAACTAGACATTATGAGTCCCATTTTACATGTTCATAAAATGAGCTTTATGGAGGGAAGCTTCATTACTTTTCTTCCAAAGACACTCAGTGGTAAGAAAGAGCAGAGGTGATTAAAAATCTGATTCCAAATCCATAATGATTAACCTGTATACTCAACAAACTTTACAACATGGACTTGCTGAAAAGAGGCTTATAAACTGCTTTATGCAGAGTTTGTAATTAGGCATTCAAAATATGCTACCATCCATTCAGTAACCATGTGTGCCAAATGTCTTGTAGGACCATGAGAATGAAATAACTTGTTGAAATTAATCATGGAATAAATATAGAGCAAGAAATGCAAAGAAGAGATATTTTTACCGATTATTTAAAATTACTATGAAAAGTACATTTTAAAAGGAACTAACAAACTGTAATAATATTCAAAATGCAATATTTGAGTCCTATTTGTGCTTAGCAAAAAACTAAATCAACACTGTTTCCAAATCCTACGACTTCTCTGAGGATAAATTTAAATTTATTATTGTGAATGTTATTCAAACCAGAGCTCCATTAGGCATCAGATATTTCAAAATATCTGATTTCCTCTTAAACACTAACCCTGTGCCTTCCATTTCTGACTTCATCTTCAGCATTAACCCTCTCCCTTCATTTAAAGGAAGTTCAGTGAAGTTCAATGCCCCCCAAATTACTGAAAAATATCAAATTCAATTTTTTTAAAGGTCTGAAAGAAACAAGAGGTTAATAGGATGCTGACCTTGGTTTTTGTCCCTCTCATCATTTCCTTGAAAGATTTTAACTAGCTAACCATTTTTAATTAGGCAAAGGTTTGTTGAATTTTGTTGATACTTGCCCTGAACTAGCTTTGAACTATGAATAAATATACCTGAGCAGCTAGCTATGACAGAGGGCAAAATGGAAGCCCCCAACAGACAATAATATGAACCAATGTTCTTTTTCCTGGAAGTGTCTTACTCTGATTTTTCTACTCCTTCTCATTTGCAGGCCCCACCTCCTTTGCCATAGGACTGAACTCACCACCTGGACTGGCCCATCAGAAAACTAAAACTTCCCCAAAGTACCAAAGGATTCAAGGTGGAGACTTGTTTCATATGGGGACCACCCAAGTCCTGCAGTGGCTGACTGCTGTGAAAGAGAAGTGTCTCTCCATCTGACATCAAGAACTAAACAAGTCAGGTGTATATGCCAAATGTCTTCTTTGATATAAGGAGGGCAACAAAGAACAGAACAGGGAGGAAGAGCATGAGAAGAAGACCACCATTAAATAGGGATGAGAGGGTTGGAGGGAAAGGGGGAGAGAAGGGAAATTGCATGGAAATGGAAGGAGACCCTCATTGTTATACAAAATTACATATAAGAGGAAGTGAGGGGAAAGGGAAAAAAACAAGGAAGAGAAATGCGTTACAGTAGATGGGTTGGAGAGAGAAGATGGGAGGGGAGGGAAGTGGGGATAGTAGAGGATAGGAAAGGCAACCCATATAATCCCTTGGTGCATGGATGGCAAGTGCTCATAAATGGAGTGACCATGGTTCTGGAAGATGATACTTTCAGTACAGGCTGCCATCCTGATTCATGAGCACCAAGTGAAAATGCTGTTGCCTAGTCTGTGCACATTTGGGGAGGAAAGAGAATTTTGTATTGTCATTCTCTAAATGAATACATTACCTTGCCAAATTGTCTGACCACCTTGTTTACTTTTGACCAAGGATCTCATGAAACTAATGATGTAGAAAAGAATCCTTTGGTAGCTGCTACTATCCCTATATTCCTTGTGATGATACACCTCATATGCATACTATGTGGCTTTCACCTGCAGTGTCTTAGGCATATCTGTTCTTGAACAATATATCTGGTGCTGCAGAAAGGGAAACAATGAGACTGTTAATGCCCTTGGGTGCAGCTCAGTGGTAGAGCACCTGCCTGCCTTGCACAAGGCCCAGGTTTCAGTTCCCAGCCCCATGAAATAGAATGTTATTCTTATTGTGGACTAAGAACTTGAAAATATATTTTCAAAGAGTAGATGGAAGTCTGATCAGGGCCAATCACTCACCCCTGCCCACCCCAACTTCCTTCTTCAACTGTGCCCATTCTTCAGCTGTGGACTGTGTCATATGTATATACTTTTTTCCCCCCAGGACTGGGGATGGAACCAAGACCTCGTGCATGCTAGGCAAGCACTCTGTCACTGAGCTACATCCCCTGCCCTGTAAGTACTTTTATTATCAAGCATTCTCCACATCTGTGCTACCTAATTCTAGGAAATACTTTATATTTCATTGCTTCACATGAGCTCAGAGAGTCTTTCAAGAATAACCAAAACTTAAGTTTCAATAGGTGAGGGCTTGGTAGACTTGGGCATATAATTCTTGAAGTCTCCAAGGAAACATCAGTTCCCAACTCTTTGCAGACATGGGATCATTCTGCAGTCCCACTTCTTGCCTGAAGACCATAAACAAGAACATGGTTCCTAAGCTATAGAACTCAATGTGGTTCTGTTACAAAACACAGACACTTGATTGGCCTTTGTCTTGGCACAGTAGCTCCAAGCTTGGAAGAAATACACCACAAGGAGACATTAGATCTTGCAGCATTATTTCATCCCATTTGTACATTTTCTCTGTGATTTTGCAATCTTAGAGCATCCGAATAAGAGGTGGCAAAAGTCAGGGTTATAGATTTCCTGCTGGCATTGTTACAGATTATGAAAATGGAAAAACAATAGAGGCTCATACAATATTGCCTAGAATGGCAACATTTTCAAAAATACCATACTTTAAACATTTCTGTCAGGCCCCAAAGGAAAATTGTTTAATATGGTTTGGGTTTCAATTTGAGATGTCACATTGATGGACTGATATGGGTGGGAGATTTGGGACTGAGGGTTATTTTGTTATTTACTAATAAATGAGATTACTTCATCACAAAAATATATCACAGCATTTCATTTTAATATTTGGCTTAGAAAAATTGGTGCTTCCCAATAGATGACAAAGTCCAATTTCTCATGCTATTGTAAAGATTGTTTTTTTTTTTCATTTGTTTTCAGACAGAAAGGAGACTCTTCTGAGCTGCTCCCCACATAGAATCTGAGTTGCTTTTTGTTTCCATATGGAGTATTGTTTTCCTCTCGGTGACATATGCAATGTTCAAGTGAATTGGCTACTGAGACATAAAGTGATTCATGAGGTCCCCTGAACCATTTGCTCTGAGGACACATCATGTCCTCCTGCAGATCCAGAAAGTGCCCAGAAATCCACAAAAAATATGCTGAAACCAAGCAGCTTCATTACAAATGGCACTACCTAGTCACCAAGCTGTGTCATCTCTTGCCATTTAAAATGAACAGGTGTTATTTTTGCTCTGAACTGGATTGCAAAACATCTAATTTTTTTTTAGCTCTTTTTTGCCAGTTAAAATCCCATGAACAACAATACCTGAGCTACTTGCCAGAGTGCCAGAAATATTTGTTCTCCAAATCAAGCATGTAAGGATCTCAGAAGGTGAAGGATTTAGTCTGGCAGCATTGAAAGAATGGACTGGAAGGAGGGCCAGAGTTTCAAGGTGTTGGTCACTAAGAACCAACCTGTTGTGGCCACTCTGCTTTCTCAGGGTGGGCCTGCAGTTAGAGAAGGCAGCTGTAAAAGGGTAATGGAGGTGTCATAGTTTCTGAGTGACAGATCACTATATATATATTTTTTACCCAGGTAACTCCCTACTCCTGAATTCTGCCATGCAACCAGACCTGACAGTGAGCCGAACATACAGTGGTCCCATCTGTCTACAGGACCTGCTGGACAAGGAACTCCTGACACAGTCCTCCCTCTTCAACCCTTTGTCGGACATCAAAGTCAAAGTGCAGAGCTCAATCATGGTTTCTCTGGGAGTGTCTGAGAGAGCCGAGTGCCACGGCAAGAATCACTCTGGGACATTTCCCCATGGAAACAATCGCAGCTTTAGTACAATGCATCCCCAAAATAAAACGCCATACATCCAAAATCTGGCATCACTCCCCACAAGGACAGAACTGAGGACAACTGGTGTCTTTGGCCATTTAGGAGGGTACTTAGTAATGCCAAATACAGGTGGGTGGTAAGTGTGTGCCTGTGTACTTTCCAGAGTTTGTTTAAATACTTCATATAATTATATCCTGTCAAAGTCATTTTAGGATGTTTATCATTCCTTTGTCAGAACAGAAATGCCACCACTCTACCGGTCTATTGGATTTACACAGCACACCAGGACCAAGGCTAAGATTAGGCTTTGTGGTTGTTATCTCAGAAAGCTTTAAATGCCTGTTACAGTTGGTAGCCATATTAGCTGAAACTGTCTATGTAGTCCCCTGGGTTTAAGCCCCTTTGAAATATGTTACCTAGGGCATGATCAAGTAGCCCCAAAATCATTCTTTGGCGTGACCACAACAAGTACCATGTTTATAGCTTTGCATGGCTTATATGCTAGTAGATAATTTCATGCAATGACAGTCTCATTTCATCAGTAAATGACCTAATAAACACACTCAGTGTTCATAGACCTTGCTAAGGGTGTTCCTTCATGATGAGCAATGATGAATAGTCATTGCAAAGCTGCTCCTTTGAATTACCACTTCAGTTACTGGGCTGTGTTGTAAGCACAATTAAGTTCCAAGTATTTTCTTTCTTTATTTGGGTTGGAAGAGAGGAGATTTTCTTGATGTTTTGCAGGACACATAAGGTGCCCAGCTCGGCTCACTTTTAAAATGATGTCCTAAATGTGGATTAGTTTTTGGAGTTGCAGCCTGGGACCTAAGTGGGTGGCAGAATTACACTTTGTCTCCTGAGTCCTAAGCAATGAGAATTGGGTAGTGTGCTGAGTCACAGGGTGTTTGCCTGAGAGGGATGGGGCCATTGGATCTGCAAGCATCCTTAGATTAGCACAGATTCAAGGCTGTGGCAGGTTTCTCTCTAAAGTAAAGCTAACTAAAATTTTATCTCATAATATAAAATCTGTAATAGGACTAGTCCAATATTATTGTTCTAGCCAACTGAACTCTCTAACAGTCTACTAACTTGAAACTCAACTTTTTCTTAAGTTGATGAATGTTGACTTGTTCATTCTCTCCCAAATTAATTACTTTCTTTAAACATCATTTCAAAATCTGTTTTACTTCTTTTAAATAACCCTCTAATGCCACCCTAATGATTATATTTGGATAAAATTCCAATCCTTCATACCTTTCTTGGTTAGCATTTTAGGACGTGAAAGGATCTTGGTTGAAATATGTGTGAGCATCAGTGTATAAATGTTTGCATAGGATGTCACTCTTCTTTTGATGACTCAATGTAGAGTGAATCAGTCAACCATATTTACCAAGTACTCTCCCTGTAAGGTTTCATAAGTTACAAGGGTGTGTTCTGAATGAAGAAATGTAAAAGACACATCCCCTACCCTCTCAAAGAACAAAATACACACATCATAACTCATACAAAGTCATGCATTGAATCATTGTGCTTTCACCTTATGTCCTCTTCCTAGCTCATGATTGGCATTGTCTCAGTAGTTATGAATTGAATAGGTTGGCAAGTACTCCTCCCTTCTCTTCCCTTTGTCATTTTATAATGTGTATTTATGTGTGTGTGTGTGTGTGTGTGTGTGTGTATGTACAAGTGTATCTTCTACACATATCGAAGGAATGCCAAGACCAACCCACTCATCAGCTATATTTATTTCATTAAAGAGAGTGAGGAGATTAAATCATAACGAACCCAAAGAGCTTCCTTTTCCTCCCCCTCTGACTTAACAAAGACCCAAGTTGAAAACAAAGAACTCTGATAGCTCTGTCAATGATTCCCACACACCTACTCTGTGAAAGGGGAATTTTCAAAGTTCTTGACAAGGAGGACTGAACAAGAGTCTATGAATGTGTTTGGGGAAAAATAAATGTGGGGAGTTGAAACATATCTCCTGTTATTTGCAGGATATAAATGCAAAATATACCCTGGGGACAAAGAAAGCAACACATAGAAATCAGATTGCTCTAATGCCATCCATCCCAAATTGCCATATGGCACATGCTAGAAATCATGTTCATTATGCAAAATATAAAACAGGAAACTCAGACAGGTGGTTCTGTTGTCATATTAAACAAAAGGCTGTCAGAGTAGCAGGTGGATTTGTGGGGGAATATATTTTTCTTTGATCAGGGGGCGCTCTCCAGCTGGGTAGGGGCGGCGGTTGGGTGCCTGAGTGTGGCCCCACAGGTCCCTGGGATGGGCTTCCAGTTGGGGGGGGGAGAATCCCTGGAGCTGTGACACTTGTGCCTGGAGGCAGAAGCACCAGAGGATCAATAATAACCCCTGGTTTGGCTGCCTTCCAGTTGACTCAGGCCACCTGTTGGGTCCTTGCTTCCTGAAGATTTCCCTAACAATGCCAGCTCACACCTAAAGCTCCTTTTTCCATCTCTTCATTTTGTACTTAGGCTAACTCTTTGTCACTCTGTGTTTTATGTTTCTAAGTTGGATTATTCGCTTTCTACAGATAGATATTGAATGTCTCCAATGAGGCCTTTAATATTTATTTACTCGAAACTCAATTTTTATTTTTGACCTACCAGCAACCGTGAACTGAGCCTTTAACGGGTGCATTTCCTTCCTTAATTCAGCTAATGAAACAGTTATAAAACACCTACTGTGTGCATTCATTGTGCTTGGTGCTGTACTGGACACTTACCATGCCACTTGTGGTCTAGCAAACGACCTTAGTGCCCTTAACAGTTGCAGTGGTCAAGCAGAGTCCTCAGGGAAACCAAGACACCAGCAGGGACTGAATCATGGGCTAGTAGAATCAGCAGTTGGCACTGTGGTGGGACAAGCTTTTCATAGATGACATAGTTCCAAAGTTGTGGGCAAGAGTCCTATCAGGGATGCAGGAGTGGCAGCAACTGCCATAACCTACCCATACCAGGGATCCAGAGGGGTGACATCAGCTGGCTTGACTACCTGGCTGTGTGACAGAGTGATTGGTGACTGTCAGTCGAGCCTGTGGACCACTGTAGCTGACTGTTGAACTGTTGGGAACATGTTGTGGCAGTGACCTAAACAGACACCCATCCCTCCCTTTCCCATCATTCCTGAGGAGCTGGGATTTATTCCCTGTATTTCAGGCCCTGTGGCCTCACCTCTCATCCTTATTCTACTTCCTCACTTTTGTCCTCTGAAGGGGGAGCAGATAGGTCACTGCAGTAAAGGGTCCTGCAGAGGTCACAGCCTGGTGGTGGTGGCAGTGATGTGGCAGGCAGCAAGGCCACCAGGCTCCCATGCCCTGTGTGGCCCCTAGGAGAGCATGTCCCTGTTCTGATCCACAGTAGAAGGAGGCAATGTGAGTGTCAAAGTCAGAATTATGTCTTTTCCAGTTTTTCCTCATTATCAAACACATTGATGCTGAACTCTCATTGTGTTTGGATGTGCAATCACCAGGGACTTCAGCAAAACTCAAACACCAAACCATCAGTTGAAAAATGAAACACTTTATCCAACCACATCCCATTAGTCACCTCTAGGTCCACTCCTCGGACCATTCTCATTGCTCTCAGTCTGGGTTCCATGGAACCTTCTCATCATAGGACAAATCGTATTTGAATAAGTCCGGTATCAGGTGTTATAATTTCAAAATGAGGTGTCCACTAGAAGCTCACGTGTGAGACAATGAAAGAAAGTTTTGGTGTAAACAGATTGGGATGTAAGAACCTTAACATAAACAGTTCCTTAATCCACCAATATGGATAAACTGAGGGGTAACTCTAGACAGGTAGAAGTTGGTTAGAAGAAGAAGGTGACTGAGGGCATGCCTTTGGGGCTTATACTTTGTGACTGGTGCTTGCTCTCTCTCCTACCGGGTGGCCATGTTCTGAACTGGATACTTCCACGACATACTTCTGCTATGATGTTATGCCTCATCTTGGGCCCAGAGTTATAGAGTCAGCTGTCTAAGGACTGACATAAGAAACTGTGAAGCAAATAAATTTTTCCTCCTCCTTCTTGTCAGGTCTTTTGGTGATAATGTTTTAAAAAGCTGGTTAATGGAATATTACGCAGCACTAAAAAATGACAAAATCATGGAATTTGCAGGGAAATGGATGGCACTAGAGCAGATTGTGCTTAGTGAAGCTAGCAAATCCCTAAAAAACAAATACCAAATGTCTTCTTTGATATAATGAGAGCAACTATGAACAGAGCAGGGAGGAAGAGCAGGAAGAAAAGATTAACATTAAACAGAGACATGAGATGGGAGGGAAAGGGAGAGAAAAGAGAAATTGCCTGGAAATGAAGGGAGACCCCCATTGTTATACAAAATTACATATAAGAGGTTGTGAGGGGAATGGCAAAATAAACAAGGAGAGAAATGAATTACAGTAGATGGGGTAGAGAGAGAACGTGTGAGGGAAGGGGAGGGGGGATAGTAGGGGATAGGAAAGGTAGCAGAATACAACAGTTACTAATAAGGCATTATGTAAAATTGTGGATGTGTAACCGACGTGATTCTGCAATCTGCATTTGGGGTAAAAATTGGGAGTTCAATGATTTTGAAGAATGGTACAAAGGAAATTCAGTGGAGGAAGAGGAGAGTTTTTGAGAAGTGTTTCTGTACACAGGAAGTATATGGTTTGTACAGAACCCTTCCCAACATATAGGAATTTGTCTACTACTTGATAGGTCAAGAATCCAAATTCAAACATACATCTATTGAATTTCTATGAGTCTAAACATGGGACAAAGTCCTTTTGCTCTTGGGTGAGGTGAAGATTACCAACAGACAGTATCATCCCAAGAACAAGAAAGGAGCAAAAATGACATCTGAGATGAAGAAGAGATATTTGGAAGATATCTCTGTAAGAATAAAAGAGCAGAACAGAGATTGATAGAAATGTTTGCAAATCATATAAAAACATTTGTTATATGCCATTTGAAAAAAATCTAAGCCTAAACTTTAGAAATTAAAATAAAGTCAAAACACTGGCAAAATGCTTTGAAAAGAGATATCATTAAGACAGTCATATACACAGGAAACAATCACTTGAAAATTTACTTATCATAATCAACAGCTTTATAAAAACTTAGATCACAAGAGGATACAACTGCACAACAGTTGAAGACCTAAAACTTAAATGTCTGGCTACACAAAATATTGGTGAGAAAGTGTAGGGAGCAGAACTCTTCGGCACTTAGTGGCTTGGTACCATCCCTTCCAAGATTAGAAAGTCTAGGGCTGGGGATGTGGCTCAAGCAGTAGCGTGCTCACCTGGCATGCGTGCGGCCCGGGTTCGATCCTTAGCATCACATACAGACAAAGATGTTGTGTCCGCGGAAAACAAAAAAATAAATACTTAAAAAAAAAAGATTAGAAAGTCTAGCCACTTAAAATTGAAACCTGCTTCTAGCATATGGCATAGCCCTTCTCTTCCTTTGCCTATTCTTATAAGATCTTTCAAGAGACATTCTTACTAGCTTTACTTTTAATAATTGTACTCTACAACATAGATATCCGCCAATAGTTGGGTTGTCCCATGGTACACTCACACAATGGACTACTATACAGTAAACCACAGGGATGGGTCACTGACATAAACAAAATCATGTTTTCCCCTCAAAATCATTATGGGGGTCTGGGTATAGCTCAGTGGTAGAGTGCTTGCCTAGCATGTGTGAGGCACTGGGTTTGATCCTCAGCATCATTAAAATAAATTAATAAAATAAAGGTACTGTATCCATCTAAAACTATAAAAACTAAAAAAAGAAAACATTTTTAAAAATCATTGTTTTATGAAAGAAGCTAAACAGGCAACTTTGTATACTCATTTTCATACATTTATAAAATATATTGACACATCTGTAAAGATGGAGATCATAGCCACACCACCCTGGGGATGTACAGGTGTAGTATGGACAAGGGTGGAAGGAAGGACACAGGAAGGAGCATGAGGAATCATTTTTAGGCTTCACTTGACATAACTACACAATTATGGAATATAATTTGCTCAAATTCAGTTCGCAGTTTCTCTGCTTTTCCTATACTCCTTCTCTCCCATGAACCCTCACCTGTACTCTACTGATGTTTCTTTTATTAATCATTTTAGTACCTTGTGGATATCAACCAAAGTTAAATTCCTATTCATATATACACACAGGAAGTTGGGTCAGATTCATTCCACCGTTCTTCCCTTTTCTCATTCCTCGTTCCTAACCCTCAATCCCCATCCTCCATTCCACTGACGTCTCTTCTAGTTTCATGGAATTCCTCCCCCCCAAAAAACATACTTTTTCTTCTATGTTTTTCTTACTCTGGTTCAGCTTCTGAATATCAGAGAAAGCATTTGATCTTTTGCTTTTTGGGTTAGGTTAATTTTATTTAGCAAGATGGTCTCCAGTTCCAACCATTGACTGCCAATGCCATAGTTCCATTCTTCTTTATGGCTGAGTAATAATCTATTGTATGTATAATGTATGTACTTGTGAATATCTATATATCTACACACATACACACACACACATACACACACACACACATTTTCCTTATCAATTCCTGTGTTCACAGATACCTAGGTTGGCTCCATAGCTAAATAATATGAGTTGTCCTATAAATATTGTTGTGGCTGCACCCTGTAGTATGCTGATTTTAGTTCTTTTGGTTATACACCAAAGAGTGTAATCCCTGGATGATATGGTGAGTTCCTTCCAGTTATTTTTAGGAACCTCTATACTGCCTTCTAGAAAAGTTGCACTAATTAGCAATCCTACAAACAATTTATGTATGTATTTCTTTTCCATATCTGGCAGGTGGGTCAAGCTGAGTGTCCACAAAGTTCTCCTCTGTGCTTCACACTGGTTTGAAATAGACCATCCTGATTGAGAGTGGGCTGTGGAATGGGACCTCCATCCTGGTGTGGGTATGCTACACCCAAAGTTCCCTCCACCCCTGGGAGCCCCAGTTCTCATGAACTCCACTGGGCCAGAAATTGTGCTAGCAAAGATTGAAGTTCTGTCTCTGGAGCTTGTCACCCTGCTGGCATGTCCCAGTTCAGACCTTGTGGCTATGCCTGTGTACATACCATCTGGGTTCTTGGGAAAGGCTGTCAGGTTGTGGAGTTGTGTGCAAAATGGTGTTCATGGTGATGTGATACCCACAGGTCCTGGCTTCACTGTGCTGCCACTCAGCTGTTGAGCTGTGGGAAAGCTTAAGTCCATAGCTGGGCTGGGCTTCCTGGATTACCCAAAGAGAAAGAGTTGTGCATTAGGTTGCATCCCTAGATGTGGGCTGATGGGTTGTTTCAGCACTGCTAGGATGCTGGAGAGTAGAGCTGGGTCCCTGCACAGGCTGTACACACCAACTTGTGGATAAAAGGAGGGAGGCAATATTGCCACTGGGTAGGAGGTTCCCATAACCAGGGAGCAACCCGTAGTATGGGCTGAAGTTGTTCTTGACAACAAGAGAGGATTGGAAGATGACAGCCTTGGATAAAGGGGTGATATCCATAGCACCATCGTTGGTATACTTGCAGGTTTATGGTATTCTATATGGTGTGTCATCTAGGAAGGAGGCCACTGCATGATCCATGACTGGGAATAAGATGATTAGAGGAGTATTGTGAAGAGGGGCTCTCCCTGTTGCCCATGAGGGTTCTCAGATGTGGGCTGAGGAGTGGTTTATGGAACAAAGAGATGGTTCCATAGGAGTTGGAGCAGGAGACCCTAAAAATGGTCCACACTGGTCCATTTTCCATCTCCCTGTAATGCCTAGGAGTATAGACGTGGGGGAATGGGTAGGAGCTGCTATTCGAGCCAGGGACAATTATGAAAATTACTGCCATAAAATAGGGAGTAGTGTCCATGGCAATGACCTCATACTACCCTCTGGACAGTTGGCTCCTGGATCGGGTGCTCAGAGGCATTGGCTCTAGAGGTGGCAGATTCACTTTCCAGAGTTAGGGGCTGACCAATGCTAACATGTTTGCTGGTGAAAGGGATCAAAGGAGAACTGGGAAAGAAAGAGAGGAGAAGGAGGAAAATCCACACACTTGAGGATTGGGGATTCCATTCTGCAGGAGGCAGGCTGAAGGGGAAAGGCCCCAGGATATGAGGTGTGGGGAGGAGGGAAATGGGGGGTGCAGCAGCTCTTGCCAAGTGAGTAGAGTGATGATACTTACCAGCAAGAATATCCACACTGGGACTGGGCCTCAAAGAAGGAAGAGGTTAGCAGGAGGAGGGAGAGGAAGACAACTAGGGAGGCCCACATCAACACTACTTGGTATGGGGGAAGGTAAAGGGACAGACAGGATCAGGGGCAATCAGCCTAATTTGCCAATACAGTGGTGGCAAGAATAGCTGGATATTATGGGATGTATCAGTGGGTGGAGTCATGGGTCTGCAGTCCTTGCAGGATCCACAGTTGGGGAGAAAGAATTCAGGGTCCTGGTGCTGGCTGCTGCAGTCTGTTTTACCCTCCAAGGCCTCCATGTCATCCTCCATGATCCGGCTCTTCTTTGGAGACAGATCCTTCTTCTGCAGGGTCCTAAGTCCTCCTCCATAAGAACCAGAGTGTGCTTAGGAGGTGTGGCAGCTCACCTCAATGCCACTGAAGTGGTATCTACAGGGTCACTAGCATGTGGCTCTTTCTGTTACAGGGCCTCTAGCTAGCAGGTATGAGTGGAAGAGTACTCCTTAACGGGTTAGTTGAAGACTTCCCACTGTACCCCATCTGGAGATTCCCAGGAGTTGGGAGAACTGGGCAGAATGTCTTCAATGTCTTCATCCAACCCTTACTTTACCCATTTTGTGGCAGCATGGAGCAGGCCAGGAGCACTGCTGCATCTGCCTCAGGCTGCACCAGTCAGGCTGTCAGAGAAGATCACTGGAGACACCTGGACCCTCTCTTGTACAGTGTGTGTTTCTTAGAGCCTAGGAGTAGGCTGCACACAGCGAGGTCTTCTTTGGTGTGCAGAGGCTTCAAGGGTGATACTCCCCCATTGCTAACGGCATCCATTTCCAAAATGTCCTACATATCTCTTTGCTCTCCTCTTCCTCCTCCTTTATTCTCCTGTTCCTCTTCCACATCCCTGTCCTGTGCCACCACAGCCACTTCCACTGCTGCTGCCATCAGATCCTCTGGTTGCTCTTGGGCCCTCTCCTCTGTTTGCTTTTCCAAGGAAGAGAGGTATGTGACTAGGTGTCCTGGGCTCCAGATCTCCGTGGACCTGCTTTGGTAGTGGAGGCAGTACAATTGATCTGGGCTCGGAAGGAGGATCCTGGGATTCTGGAGGGTCACAATGTTCCTAAGTTATCAGAGGACAGTGCCTGCTTTTCCCTGTGGTCCCTCCAGGAGGGCGGCAGGAGGATCCACCGAGAGCAGAGCGCCACCTGCAGGAGAGGGCCTCTGTAGCAGCCAGCCCAGCAAGGCACAGCCAAGCAAGGCACAAAGGACAGGTTTCTTGGTGGAAGTGTCTGCAGGCAGAGCTGATGGCAGATGCTGGGGCTGCAGGGTGATCCCGCCCAGGAGTTGGAGGCTGGCAGGTCAGGCCACTGGGCGGGCGATAGGCCGTGAGGGCCTGCTGGTCGGCGACCTCGCTTGCTGAGATGACTGTCCATTCAGAGCAAGTGGTGGAGGCCAATCAAGAGGAGAGACCAAGGGAGCTGCGTTAGCACACCGCCAACTTCTGTTGTCCAAACACACACTGTTGAGTCCAGTTTCTGTGACAGATGGCTGGAACAGGTGACCTGGAAAGGGCGTGCAGGGATCTCTTGGGGAAGAACGGTTGGTGAAAAGGCAAAGGGCAAGGCCCACTGTCCACTGCTGGGCTGCACGTCGCAGCTCCTGGGGACTCCCCACTTTCCTCACGGATGTGTGACCTGTTGACTGTGGGCCTGCAGCCTGATCCCACATTGATCATGGGTTTTGGGTACTCTTTCCGCAGGCTCCGTGGTGCCTGGCCAGGGTGCTATTTGGGTCACATACTGCATGTTTGATTCCAGCCATCTCCTCAGGGACATGGTGGGGGGTAGGAAAGGGATTTGGGGAATGCTAGACGTGGAAGGGCCTTGCAGAAGGTGCTGAAAGTCCAATCTCAGGACAACTCAGATCCTTCCACGCCCCTCCAGCGACATCTCCAGTTCTTGTATTTTACATTGCTTCTAGGGGCATGTTCCCTCAAGGCTAGTGCCTCACCTGCTGCCCCTGGCTTCTGAGGAGAGGGAGTGGTGCCCACTCAAGTTAAGGGCATGCTGCCACCCACCCACTCCCTTCCTGCTAGGCCAATTCCATTTACTTCCTTGAAGTCATTTCCTTAAGAGCACAGCGAAGCCTTATACCCTTTATGAGGTCAGTCAGCCTGTAGTGGACATAGTGGCCCTGCTAGGCCTTGAAGAAACCAGAATGCTTTATTTAGGGGGGGGGGCGGGGTGGAGTGGATACTTGGGACTGAACTCAAGTACACTCAACCACTGAGCCACATCCCCAGCCCTATTTTGTATTTTATTTAGAGACAGGGTCTCACTGAGTTGCTTAGCGCCTCGCTTTTGCTGAGGCTGGCTTTGGTTACTGGATCCTCTTGCCTTAGCTTCCCAAGCCACTGGCATTATAGGCTTGAGCCACTGCCCCTAACCTGGAATGCTTTTTTTGATCTGCAATATTCTCCCACTTGTCATTTCAAGGCAAAGTAAGGTTCAGTTCATGACAGACGATTCTTCTGAGATATTTGGGCTTTGTAGACGTAATCATGTTGAGGTCAAATTTGGCAAGGCAAAATATTTCCAAAAGCCACCTTGAATATTAATTTGGAAAAGTATTTTATTAATGAGAATTTATACCTGGCAAGCTAGTTTGGGTTGGTGGGTGGCTGCTCTGCTATTGAAAAGTTAAGAGAGTTGCTCTTGGTCCCTGCACCCACTGTGCCCACCATGTGAAAGTCAAGGTTGCAATGTAAATTGTAGATGGCAGATTCCTGCTCGGGTCCAGCCCCAGCAGGGTTCTAGGGGTCCTGAAGGAGGAGTGGCCTCCACAAAAGAAGAAGAGACTGGATGGCAGGTTGCAAGTTACAAGCAGCCTCCAGAAAAAATCTGCTGCCCCTAGAGAGGCCTTTATTTTTATACCTTTTTACAGGTGATTTTATCAGGTAGTGAATGAATAGCCTCAAAACCCAAAACTTCTTTGATTTACATGATTTTCAAGAGTTACAATCTTTTCTGACATATATTGATTACCTAAGATATTGAGTACATTGTTTAAAATATTTTCCTATAACCTTAGCCAATCATGATTAAGCTTTTACGTTTTTCACCTCAACCACTAGGTGCTAGGCTATGCTACTTGAGTACATGTCTCCAGACCCATTATTAACTTCTAACTTTAAAGCATACCTATAATCATTTCAGTTATCTTTAACTTTAAATCATACCTCAGATTACTGGTAAGCTTTCTTACTTCTAAACTAAAGTCCCAGTAAAACTCATTTAAAATAGTGAAAGTTATTACTTAAAAGCCCACTACTCTGAAGTGCCTCTAAAATATATCTATAGTAATTTTAAATTATTTTATTTTTAATTTCCAAAGTAATTTTCTTTTTTCATATGACCTATTTAATTGCTGTCTTAGAGTTTCCTTGATCCTTGGTCAAAGCACACCGATTCTTATGTATTTGTAATCTTTAACTAAAGGGCAGACTCTGCACCTCAACCCATTTGTCATTTATATTAACTATGTGTTTCCCATTATCCTCATGAATTCCTGTGTAAGACAAAGGAGGGTCTGTTGGTGGGGGGAATGTATGTTGCACAGGTTATGTTTTTAAAATGGGGGGGGACTTAATATAACTTGTTAAGTTTTTCTCAGGAATCTTGATTTGCAATCTTTTCCCCGTGAATTTCTTGAGGAATAACACTAATGTTTGTATCTTGAGAGAGATTGAAACACACCTTGTGGCATGTCTTAATTGTATCCTTCCTTACTCTCACTCTGGGAATTTTCCTGCAATCTCAGGCAACACGTACTTTTATTAATGATTGACATATGCCCTATTATCCATATCATGAGTATCACAAACAACACTTAACATTCCTTGGGGTTCCGGTTTCCAGATGTTGTGGCCCTGCATGGGCCACAGTTGCTCTGGGAGGCAGTAGGAGACTGCAAGACGACTGCATTGTATAGTAGGTGGGTATCCACAGCATCATCTGCAGCATGCTTGGGAGATGATGGTGCATAGGTATGGGAGAGGAAGGGGCAGTCTGAATGATGGTGCTGAGAAAGTGGTGGCCCTCTCCTCCATACACAGCAGCCTTGGTGCCATTAGCATGGGCCAAATTCTTTTTCTGGCCTCCCTCTAGAAGATTTACATAGAAAACCTCTCCCCAATCAGCCTGATGAAAGATTTTCACCCAGAACTGCTCTCCCGCTGCTAGGAGCCTTGAGGGTGGGACAGATTTTCTTCTTTAAGGCATTCCTTTCCCCACTTTCATGGCAGCATGGAGCAGCCTGGGGTTGGCTCAGGGAGCACTGCTCGACCAACAAGCAGCAGGACTGTACCAGCTGGGGACAGCATGGCTGTCAGAGCTGTCAGAGCTGTAGTGGTTCATGGGAGAAAGCTTGGTCCCCACTTTGTTTTCTTGCATAGCATAACATTTATTTTTTTCACTTTTAAAATGTTTGTATTAGTGTATTGTAGTTATTCCTAATAATGAACAGTAGTGTGGTTCATTTTGACATAAGCATACATGCATGGAATATAATTGCTCCCTTGTAGTCCTCAGTGCTTACCTTCCTCGCTCTCCTTCTTTCCTGTTTCCCTTCCCCTTCTCTACTGGTCTTCTATTTATTTGTTATTTTTAATTGGTGCTTTATAGGTCTACATAAAGGTGAAATTTATCATGGTATATTCATATATGTACCCAGCATAATTTGGTCAATTTCATTCAACAGTTGCTTCCGTTCCTGTCCTCTTCCATCATCTGCTATTTCCTTCCTCTGCTCCACTGATCTCCCTTTTTAATTTTTTTTTATTTTTCACTTGATACATTCAGACATACATGACAATTATGTATAATATTTTGACATACATACGTGGAGTACACCCATTCCAATTGGATCCCATTCTTTTGGTTGTACACGATGTGGACTTACATTGGTCACGTATTCATATATGAGCAGAGGAAAGTTATATCTGCTTTGTTCTACTGTCTTTCCTATTCCCAGCCCTCCTCCCTTCCCTTCATTCCCTTTTGTATAATCCAATCAACTTCTATACTTCCCTTCATGCATTAGCATCCACATATCAGAGAGAACATTCAGCCTTTGGTTTGTTGGGATTGGGTTATTTCACTTACCATGATATTCTTCAGTTTCATCCATTTACTGGAAAATGCTATAATTTCATGCTTGTTTATGGATGAGTATTACTCCATTGTGTATATATAACACATCGCATTCTTTTATTAGTTCATCTGTTGAAGGGTACCAGGGTTGCTTCCATAGCTTAGCTATTGTGAATTGAGCTGCTATGAATATTAATGTGGATCCATAACTGTAGTATTTGGATTTTAACTCTTTTGGATATAAGTTTACAAGTGGGTAGCTGGGTAAAATGGTGGTTCTATTTTACATTTTCTAAGGAAACTCCATACTGTTTGCCACAGTACTTGCACCAATTTGCAGTGTAGTGTGAACGATTTTCCCCACATTTTTGCCAATATTTATTGTTGCCTGTATTCTTGATAACTGCTGCTCTGACTGGAGTGAGATTGCATCTCAGTGTACTTTTAATTTCTCTAACTGCTAGAGATGTTGAACATTTCTTCATATATTCTTTATATATTTGTTGACCATTTGAATTTCTTTGTGAAGGGTTTTTGTTTTATTTGAATGTGTTCTGAATGATTCAAATACTCCTACACATATTCATATTTGTTTCTCTCCTCATTTCTAGCTTTCTTTTTCTTTTCATATTTCTTTTTTCCCCTGAAAGTCTCATTTTCCCTGCTCAGCATTGTGAGGGCTAAGGATTCTGATTAGTGTATTTTGATTTTTTTTTTTGTGTGTGTGTGTATCATCTTTGCCACTACTCTTATCTCCCTTATCTCCCCCAACACCTTATCTTTTTCTTTATACTTTTTTAGTTGTAGTTGGACACAATATCCCATTTATTTCATTTTTAATGTGGTGTTGAGGATTGAATCCAGTGTCCCGCATGTGCAAGGCATGCACTCGACCACTGAGCTACAGCCCCAGCCCCCCGCCCTGCTTTTTCTATTCCTGAAGCCAAAGTTTTATTCTCTTTCTCATCTTTATGCTCTTCTGGTTTCTTTTCCCTTTTTACATTAATAAAATAAAGAAGGACACTACATACTGCTCAAGGGAACCATACTCCAACAAGACTTAACAATTACAAATATATTGTTAAATTTGTAATTGGATATATATATATATATATATTTGGATATATATATCCAAACAATGGAGCATCTACATTCATCAAACTTTTCTCAAGTTCAAGAGTCAAATAGCTCACAACAAATAATTTTGGGTGCCTTTAATGCACCTTTTTCACCACTGGATAGATCTTCCAAACAAAAGCTGAACAAAGAAACTACAGAACTCAATAATACAATCAATAAATTAGACTTAACTAATATATATAGAATATGTCATCTTTCAACGAGAGAATACACTTTCTTCTCAGCAGCACATGAATCCTTCCCTAAAATAGACCATATGCTATGCCATAAAGCAACTCTTATCAAATATAAAAAATAGAGATACTACTCTACATTCTATCAGATCATAATGGAATGATATTAGAAATCAATGATAAAATAAGAAATAAAAGCTACTCCAACACTTGGAGACTAAATAATATGCTATTGAATGAACAAGGAGACACCAAGGAGGAGATTAAAAAATTTTAGAGGTGAAAGAGAACACAGATATGACTTATAGAAATCTCTGGGACACTATGAAGGAAGTTCTAAGAGGAAACTTCATTGCATGGAGTTCATTCCTTAAAAGAAGAAAAAGCAGGGGCTGGGGTTGTGGCTCAGTGGTAGAGCACTTACCTAGCAGTGCGAGGCCCTGGGTTCTATCCTCAGCACCACATAAAAATAAATAAAAATAAAAGTATTGTATTTAACTAAAAAAATAAATATTAAAAAAGAAGAAGAAGCCAACATATAAATGACTTAACATTACATCTCAAAGCCCTAGAAATCTACACCAAACAGTATAAGATAGGAAATAATTAAAATCAGAGCTGAAATCAATGAAATTGAAAGAAAAGGAACAATTTAAAAAATTGACAGAACAAAAAGTTGGTTCTTTGAAAAAATAAATAAAATTGACAGATCCTTAGCCATGCTGATAAAGAGGAGAGAATAAACTCAAATTACAAATATACAGGATGAAAAAGGAAATATCACAACAGACACTACAGAAATATGGAACATAATTACAAATTATTTTTGAAAACTTGTACTCCAATAAAATAAAAAATATCAAAGGCATCGACAAATTTCTAGAGTCATGTGATTTACCCAAATTGAATCAGGATGATACACACAATTTAAACAGATCAAGTTCAAGTGATGAGATAGCAAACAACACCAGAAATCTACCATCCAAGAAAAACCCAGGACTGGATGGATACGTAGCTGAGTTCTACAAGACCTTTAAAGAAGAACTATCACCAATACTCTTCAGTTTCTTTCAGGAAATAGAAAAAGAGACAGCACTTCCAAACTCATTCTATGAGGCCAATATCACCCTGATTCCAAAACCAGGCAAAGACACATCAAAAAAAAAAAAAAAAGAAAGAAAACTTCAGACCAATATCTCTAATGAACATAGATGCAAAAATTCTCAATAAAATTCTGACAAATCAATTACAAAAACATATCCAAAAGGTCATGCACCACAATCAAGTGGGACTCATCCCAGGGATGCTAGATTGGTTCACCAATTATATTTATTGATTTCATACAGAAATCAATAAATATAATTCATCACATAATAGTCTTAAAGATAAGAATCATGTGTTGGGCTGGGGATGTGACTCAAATGGTAGCGTGCTCCCCTGGCATGCGTGCAGCCCACGTTCCATCCTCAGCACCCCATACAAAACAAAGATGTTGTGTCCACAGAGAATAAAAAAAAAAAGGTACTTTAAAGGGTAAATTTCAGGGTGTGTGAATTTCCTCTCAATATGTTTTTGTTTAAGAAAACAACTGAGACTACTGCATCTAGCAAGATTCTCAGCATGGCTAGACACAGTGCCACCTGGCTGCTGCTGAGAGGCTGTTATCATCAAGCAGTGCTGGAAAGCCCCAGGCCCCATGTCTGCCCATTCATGAGGTCTGGGGCTCCCTGTGGGGTTGCCCCATCCCTACTCAAAGCTGAGCAGGGCAGCTGCAGGCAGGAGGCAGGCTGCTCACAGAGTGTCATGTTACCCAGGCCTGGGATCACCCACAGTGTTGGTTACTTAGGGTCCATTTGGGACCACCCTTTAGCTTGCTTGGGCCAACTCAGCTGCCCTACTCCCATGTCTGAGGCAGCAAGGGCAGTAGCCCCTCACTGCGCAGCCAGGCTGGCTGCACTATGAGCACTGTCCCAGAACACTTACTGACCTCAAGAGCAGCCAGCCAGCCCCAGGACATGAGCCTGTCCCTCTGTTGCTCACCCTGCATTCTGTGGAGGACACAGAATGAATGGCAGGAAGACCCTGCCCCAGAAGGTGCCACTCCCCTCCACCCCACCCCCAAACCTGCCACCCCCTGTGCACGTAGGTCGTTATTACCTTCTTGAACCTGATCAATTAAAAATGGAAAGAGCTCATCTCCTTCCAGCCTCCTGGCCTGTCATGAACATCCAGAGGCTTGGGAAGCATTGGGCTCTGCCTCCTGCAGCAAGAGGGCATGGGCTGAGTGACACACCCCCCTCAGATAGGAGAGAGCCCTTGGGCCCCTGCCTCCACTACCCCCTTTCCTCTAGACCCAGGTCTCGCTCACATGTGAACTGGGTTCCCCAGAGAGTTTGCAGTGCGTGAGTCTTGACTTGCTCAGCACTTCAGCGAGCTTCTGACCCTGGCCCCATCTCAGGCAGCTTGTGAAAGACCAAAGGACCAGCCATGGGGCCAGCTATAGACAAACTGCTCTGCATCCCTATGACACTCCACACTGGAGCAATTCAGATGCACAGCGTGGTCCCTAGGGAATAGTGCCTCTTAACCACAGCAGTTCCTACTGGACTGTGATTTGTGACTACACTGTGGCACCTTGCAAGGAAGACACACACAGGGTCAGCAGCACCTCACAGGATGAGGACCTCAACACCTACATCCTCTATCCTCAGAGCTCAGAGGCATCACAAGGTCATAGCCAGCCTGCCAGGCTGCATGTGAAAAAGGGGGCTCCTTGTGCACAGACTCACCCAGCAGAAGACAGCCTGGTTTTCTGTGGCTGTTTCTCAATGGGACCTGGGAATGGACCAAGGAGAACTCATAGAGAGTCTGGTGGGGACACAGCCTATCCAGGATGACAGGTTGTGTTGTGCCCTCTCATACCCTGATGCCTCCACCCACAGTGCCCCTTCCTGCAGAGAAGGCTGGCCTCACAACCATCACCAGCCAAGGGCAGAACTTCCAGAGTCACAGCAGTTTGGGGGAAGGTGGGAAATGTAGGCAAGTCTGCCCCAAGTCCACGGCAACCTCTCTCGGCCTGCTCTAAATGTTCTCATTTCTTTCCTCAGAAAAGAATCCAGCAGTTTCTCCAGTTTTGTCCTAAGAAACCATGGCTTCCTCACTCTGTCTCAGGACATCAGTGTTCAGAGCTCTATCCTGAGTCCTGGGCTAGCATCCCTCCTTCATCACTAAGGAGATTTCACACAAAAAAGTAGAGTTCTGTTCCTGGGCAGAGAGCTTGGAGATGTCCCTGATGTCAAGAGTTAAGCCCCTCATATCCCAGCCCCCAGCCCAGGGGCACATCAAAATGTGTGAAGGAGAGACTGACCAACTGCCCTGAAATCTCAGCATTTCACACTCACCAAGCACAGGGGCAGGATTGTCTTCCTGTTCAACATGGCAGGCTGACCACATGATAAACTTCCATGTCCTCCCTCAAGACCTCATTGATGTAAGACTAAAGGTATGCAAAAGTAGAAAGCTCTTGGCCAAAAGGAGCCCCCAGTGACAAAGAGAAAATTCCTTTCTGGATCAATAGGAACTGGTTTTGGAAGCAACACTCTGAACAATGCACTGCTGCTGAAGTGGGGGCCCTGCTCCAGGAGAGACTGTGGGTGCCATATCCCGATAACGTGCAGACACTTGCACATGATCAGGTATTACACATGTCACTCGGGATGTATCTTGTTAACTTGACTCATCACCAATACCTATCCATGCAAAGTGTGGGAGCCTGAGGTGCTGCTTGTTCCTCTCTGAGGAGGGGATAGTGAACACCCGCACCACCCAAAACCCTGTCTTGACAGGTATAATGTCCTAATCTCCAGGGAAATGTGATGGACCCTCACCCCCGGGGGCTGCAGAGCACTCAAAATGTGGCTACTGCCACTGAGGAATTAAAATTTTATTTAACTTTAGTTGATTCCAATTGTAATAGCCAAAATAACTAGTGGCTGCTAAATTGGATAGTGCAGATGCTACACTACAATTAAATGGCACCTCTTACAGAGTGGACACAACTGTCATGGTGGTAGTACTAGTGATGTTAGTAACAGTAACAAAGTAATGGCTCCAATCACTAACCTGTTTTTACCATAAAATCATCCCCCTAATCATGGTGAGGTGTTTTAAAACTAGTACCTTGTGGTGGTTGATGGTTTTTGATGTGCAAGAATCTCACATTAGATTTCTTGCCTTCTCTTAAGTAGAAGTGAATGGGGTACTTGACATCACACTGCAGAGTCCATGTGACCCTTTTGCATATGGGACAACCCAGGCAAACCTGCTGTAGGCACAGTTTCAGCAGAGGGGGAGTTCAGAGAGGAACTGAACAGTTTCACTTGGCTTGAGCACATACATCTCCCAGGTCCCCAGCTGCTGGAGTCAGCCTAGGCAGGATGGCCCTGTGTCTACCCTCTGCCCTGGGCTCACCTGTTTTTTTTTTCTTAGTTGTGGATAGGTCTTTAACTTTTTTTATTTATAAATGATGCTGAGAATGGAACACAAGGACTCTGACATGCAAGGCAAATGTGCTATGACTGAGCTACACTCCCAGCCAATGTGGCAACTTTTTTTAAAAAAGTGTCACAGATATTATTATATAGGAATATGTATACAGATATGTAAAAGTATTTTTAAGAAATAAAACACTAGAGGGACAGGGGATGTAGCTCAGCGGTAGAGTGCTCAACTGGTATAGGAGAGGCCCTGGGTTTGATCCTCAGCACCACATCAAAATAAATCAATAAAATAAAGGCATTGTGTCCAAATACACTCCCTCAAAAAAACCTAGTAAAAATATATTTTGTATATGCATGTAAAATGATTACAGTGGACCACTTCTTGGTAAAATTAAAAAATTAGCCACAGTACCAATGAATGACTCATTTAAATTGAAATTCTTGGACTAAAGGTAGGCATGCCCTTTAAATTTTGGCATATTTTCTGAAACTTCTCTGCAGAAGAGTTCTGACAATTTTGTATTGCAATTATCAGAACTTGAAAATTCCATTTTCCAACACTGTTAACATTAGATTTTCTCACTATCTTGATTCTTTGTATTTGATAGGCAAACACACACATATACTTTATGTTTCCTTTGGATTCCTCTATTGTGATTTGAATTACTAAATTTTTGGTATGTCATCTTTTATAAACAGCAGATACTGGGTTTTACCACTTTTGTAGGCTCTTTGCTTCTCCCTATTGACTTGTAGGAGGTCCCTATGTTATTAAGTTCTCAGAAGCAGGGCAGATTCCCCCAGAAACATCACCAAAAACCTGTTTTCTAGCAATTGGCCACAGTTTTGCCTCTTGCAGAGAGCTCTTTGCCAGCTTGACCTGAGAACTTCCCGTTACTCTGGCCTCTCAAAACTTGCACCGCCTCCCAATCACCTTGCCCTGTGGACCAAGCTTTGAACATAGTTTGCCTTGAGAATCCTCAACATCTCAACCATTAGATACCCTTCAGTGAGTGCAGTGAATCATGTAAGCTCTGTCCCAGGGGAGAGAAAGTCCATACCGCTGTGACAGTTTCCTATAAATAAGTGTCTGCAATTCTGCGTATTTCAATATTCACTATTATGTGGTCAAATGGAAATCCTGGAGAAAGTTATGGAGATTTTGTGGAATGGTTTTCATTAACTCAGAAAGGAAAGATAGGAAATAAAAATAATTACTAAAATTTAATCATTCATAAATAAATAATAAATTTAATTATTAAATAATTATTGAAGTTTCATAAAGGGAAGTATCGAGAAGTCTATAAAAAATGACTTCATTTCATCACTGCCTTTGAGAAGATGAAGAGTAGCGGTAGTATTTCTAGCACTAAGACAAATTCGCCACTGGGATGTAATTGAGAGAGGGCTTCTTTCCACTTGATATATTTTGTATGAATATTCACTGACCTGTGTTGTTTGGTTTTCTGGCATTCCCTCTTATTTGGATTCAGACTTGCCCAGGGCTACCCTGGAATAGGCCATATTCATACCAGAAAGACAGATTACTAAACCCCAGTTAGGATATGTAAATGATACACATATCTTTGTTCTTAAGATTCTCATTTTATTTGTAGACACTAAAAATTGTTGAACCATCTCTAGGAAATTTCCAGTTTCCAGGAAAGGAAGATACAGTCCTTCCTCTCATTCTGTCTGTCTCCCTGGCTGTGGAGTCTGTATGTGTTCAGGGGATTTTCAAATATTTGACAAGGGCCCAAATTCCCATGATTGTTCAAAGCAAAGGCCTTATAGGAATTGTGCCCTGTTCTCATTAACCATGCAAGGATACTCCTAGGAAATTTGTATCAGCATAAAGGGATAGTTATGAAAAGAGTGTGAAGCGATAGATTCTTTATTCATTGGTAAATTTTTCTATGATTTTTATTCTCTTTTATATTAAGTGGAACTTACCTGAACTGTCAGTTAAAAATGAGAAACAATGCCACTAAAGCCTAGAGTAGTCAGCTCTTTGCTGCTCTGAAGACAAGATCTGATCAGAACGATTTAAGGGGAGGAAAAAAGTTTCTTTGGGGGCTCACACATTCAGAGGTCTCAGGCCATTGAGAGCAGACTCCATTCTTTGCAACCTCAGAAGAGGCTGAACATCATAGCAGGAGAGTGTGGCAGAGGGAAGTAGCTGACATGATCATCAAGAAGCCGAGAAAGAGATTTCCACTTTCCATCTACAGGTACACAGCCCAAAGACTTGACCCCCAAGACAGACCTTCTCCACCTGAACCCCACCTGCCTTCAGTTACCAGCCAACTGATCCCAGCAGGTGAGGAGTTCACAGATTGGGTGAAGGCTCTTGACACCCTATTAACTTCTACTATCCAAAGATTCAAAGGAAAATTAACAAGAAGAGAAAACAGCCTCCTCCACCCAACACTACACAGCATGGTTGGAAAATATCCAACAGAACCACAAAAGGCTCTAAGGATGTATCCCAAGAGTTGTGACTGGATGAATATGTTACAAAGAAGCCACCTTTGTCAATACCTGCCATGGCCACTCAATCAAATGAGAACAACTAAGATATTCCTGTACCATCTCTTCCTAATTTTCTCAAAGAAACATCAAATGGTACAAATGCTAAACAGAGGAAAGGGAGAAAAGGCAGATCCAAGGACCAGCTCTCTTTTGTCATCAACTCTGAGTGGCCCAGCTCCCATGGAATTTGACTTGCCTGCTGAACAACCAGTATTAGGCCACCTAATTTGATATTCAGCCAGGGCCTGCCTCAGAAAGGTACTACAGAGCAAATACAGGTGCAGGTTCTCCTTTGATTTCATGCCCTGGAATAATTGTGAGTATCCTTTCTTCCTCAAGAAGAGGCAGATAATAGCCCACCCTTGGTGGACAGCTAACCCTGGATACCATACGTGGTAACAGAAAACAAAAAAAAAAAAAAAAGAAAGAAAGAAAAAGAAGAACAGCAAAAAGGCTTACTGAACCTTGATCCCTCCAGATGATCCAATTTTCTGCAACCCATACAAAGGATCATGCCAAGGACATGGACTTTGCAGATATTCACTGTCCCCAAACCTCTCAACATGCACTCCACTCCAAAATCCTCTCACCCTGGCTTGGATTCTTGTCAGGAAAATGCCTGAGTGTGTAAACCCATGCTGCCGGGAAATGACTGTAGAGCAGGGGAAAGTCTGACACTCAGAGTGGAAGCCTCCAGCATCCATCCACTTCCAAGTCTAGGCTCTGGCAGGAGATTGCACTTGTTTGTGTTCCCTGTGGGTCTCTCTGGGCCTTGCGCACCAAGGGTCCCACTTGGTGCTGCTATGCCCTCCTGGCAGCTCTCCAAATATCTTCCAGTGTCAGGGACAGGTGGACTGCCAGCGTATTGACGTTAGCGTGAACGGGTCAGCAGAGGAGCTTTCATTCCTGGCGGCATCCCAGGAAGATCCAACCCAAGCAGCAGCTCAGCGGTCATGTTAGGAGGGGAGACCTTGGCACGGAACCCCAAGAAGGCATGTCCTTTTCAACACATGCGGCCCCAACTTCTTCAGCCCCTGGAAGTGGAGCGTGGTTCTCCTGGTGGCCTGTCCAAGGTGCCCTCAGGGCAATCCTGCTCCTTCCAGTGCCCTGGACCCAGCAGCTGTCCCCGGCCTGGCAGGACCCTGCAGTACCACTAGGCGGCGCCATCCGCGGTTAGTTGCATCAGGCAGGCAGAGCGCCCTGCAATCCCTTATCCCAGAGCCAGCATTGGGGGCTCCACAGGTGCAGCGAACCTGGGAGGGCCGGAAGGCTGGTGAGCACTAGGAGGACGCAAGGATCATCCCAGGTAGCACCAGCTCCAGCAGCCTTGCTCTCCTGTCGTGTTCCTCTAGGGCCTGACTCCACTGACCTTTGGCCCAGTCAGCGAACTGTCTTAGGTTCCTGGGGACCCCAGGGAGCGGCTACTGGGGACAGCTGAGGGCAATTGTGCATCCAAGGCAGCTCAGCAGGTTAGGGGAACTTGGAGCTCAACATGCCACTAACTCTGTCTGGCTGCCCTTCCATTCCTAGAAAACCAATCTAGGATATTGAGATTGCTGCACCTGGGGCAGAATGTAGGTTAAGGGCAGGTGCAGGTGGGCCCCTTGTTTTCTAGGGAGGGCAGCAAGGGAGGGAGTCCCTGAACATGGGTGTCAGAGGGAAGGAACAAGAGAGCAAGGGAGCTTCCAGCGCAGTGCACCATCTGCACCAGCCAGGCCCTACTATGGTGACAGCGGCTGTAGCACCTTCAGCAGCAGCTGCTGCTGCTGCTGCTGCTGCCAGGCACCAGGTCCAGTCCAGAAATCCTTTGGGCCCTACTGGCTAGATATTTCTGCCAGTAGGCCTGAACCTGAGGGTTCTTCCTCTTGGCCTGCCTCTTGGCTCTCAGACATAAAGCCCTCTGAGAAAATGCAGGGGGTTCTTGGGGCAATCCCTGGATGAAGAGATTTCACCAGAGTGTCACAGCCCCTGCCAAAAAGATGCTTCACAAAGGTCTGTGGCATGAGTGCATCAAGTGACCTGTAGGAACCTTATCATCAGGCTCAACCAGGGCTTCCTGTCAATTTCACACATCAGCCTTGATAGAGGAGTGGAAATGTAGACATTTCTAAAGTTGGATATTAAAAATGGGGAGAGCTCAACATTTTTCTGTGGAGCCCTGAATCCAGAAAGGAGTCGGGAATGAGAGGATGGTATTTATTTCACAGACACTGAAAGAAGTCGGTATTTATTTGCCTCTGACAAATATCAGTAGCATCATCAGCTTCAATATACCATCAGCAAGAAGTATGGGCAGAAGATTCTGAAGCAAAAATCGTAATAGACAAGACTTCAACTTCCACAGAATATAAGGCTCTTGCAAGTTCTGAGCCATTTCTTCTTGATTGTAGTGAACAGCAGATCACACATGTGCTAATGTTGCTTTTCTGGGAGAAGATGGAAGAGGGAAGACTTTTCTGGCAGAATAGGACCTTCACCTAACTTCCAAACCAGAAAACAACCATTCTATGAGTCAGATTTTCATCATTTGAATGAAATACCTGAGGCAACTGATGTATAAAGACAAAATGTTTATTTTTCTTATGATTCTGGATGTTCTAACCCAAGCACTAAGGATCCTTTGTGTTGCTCCTGTAGAAAGGGAAGCATAACATGATGTAAGCACATGGCAGAGCAAGCTGCCCTCCTCATGAGCTAGGAAGCCCTGGAGCACAGGCTGGGCCTACAATCTCCTCTGGGGGAAATGCACAGTGACCTGAGAACTTCCCATTACCCTGACCTCTCCAGACTTACACCGCCTCCCAATCACCCTGCCCTGTTGACCAAGCCTTTAACATATGTGCCTGGAGAGTCTTCAACATCCCAACCAAGCTACCCTTCACTGAGTGCAGTTAATCATGAAGCCCTGTTCCTAGGGGAGAAAAAGTAAATACCATGGTGACAGTTTCCTACTCATAGGTGTCTTCAACTCTATGTACTTCAATATTCACTATTATGTCGTCAAATGAAAATCCTGGAGAAAGTTCTGGAGATTTTTGTAAAATTCTTTTCATGAACTCAGAAAAGAAAGATAGGACATAAAAACAATTATTAAATTTAATCATTAATTAATAATTAAATGAACTTACTTATTCAGTAATTATTGAAGCTTCATATAGAGAATTTCAGAGAAGACTATAAAAAAATAAATGAATTCCACAACTGCCTTCATTAAGATGAAGAACAGCGGTAGTCCTTCTAGAACTAAGACAAATTTGCAACTGTGATGCCATATGAAGAGGACTTCTTTTCACTTTATATGTTTTGTATTAATATTCACTGTCCTGTGTTACTTTGTTACCTGGCATTCCCTCTTATTTGGATTCAGACTTGCCCAATGCTTCCCTAGAGTAGGAAATATTCATACCAGAAATACAAATCAATAAACTCCAGGAAGTACATGCAAAGGATCCACATATCTTTCAGTTCATAAGATTTTCATTTTATCTACACACATGAACAATCATTGAAATATCTCTATGAAAGTTCATCTTTCCAGGGAAGGAAGATGCAGTCTTTCCTGTGATTGTCTGTCTCCCTACTTGTGGAGTCTGTGTCTGTTTGGGGGATTTTCAAATATTTGACAAGGGCCAAAATTTCTTTGATTGTTCAAAGCCAAGTCATTATTCTAAGTGTGCCCAGTTTTCAATAACCATATAATAATACTCCTAGGAAATTTGTACCATCATAAAGGGACAGTTATCAAAAGAGTGATAAGTGATAAATACTTTCTTATTTGGTAAATTTTTGTATAATTTTTTTTCTTTAGTATTAAAGTGAGCTTACCAAAACCGGAAGTTAAAAATGAGTAACAATACCAGTGAAGCCTAGATTTGTCAGCTTTTTCGCTACAGTGAAGACCCAATCTGATCAGAATTATCTTAGGGGAGCAAAGTTTATTTGGGGGCTCATGAGTTCAGAGGTCTCAGTCCATAGAGAGCAGGCTCCATTCTTTGGAACCTCAGGTGAGACAGAATATCATGGCAGAAGAGTGTGGCAGAGGGAAGTAGCTGACAGGATGATCAAGAAGCAGAGAAAGAGATTTCTACTTTTTACTTACAGATAGATAGCCCACAGCCTTGACCAAAAAGACAGACCTCCTCCAGGTCTGGAGGCACCCTGCTTGCCTTCAGTTAGCTTCCAACCAATCCAAACAGGTGAGTAATTCACAGATTGGGTTAAGGCTCTTGATGCCCAATTAACTTCTACTCTCCAAAGATTCAAAGAAGTATTTACCAGAAGAGAAAACAGCCTCTGAAACCCAACACAGCATGTTTGGAAAGTATAAAAAACAAAAACAAAAAAGACAATAAAAATGTATCCAAAGAGTTGTGACCGGATGAATAGCTTACAAATCAGCCACCTTTGTCAATACCTGCCATGGCTGCTCACTCAAATGAGAACAACTAAGATATCCCTGCACCAGCTCTTCCTCATTTTCTCAAAGAAACATCAAATGATACAAATGCTAAACAGAGGAAAGGGAGAAAAGGCAGTGCCAAGGACCAGCTCTCTTTTTTCATCACCTCTAGCTTGCTCAGCTCACGTGGAATTTGGCTTCCATGCTGACAACTAGTATTAGGCCACCTAATTATACATTCAGCCAGGGAGCCTGCCTCAGAAAGGTACTATAGAACAAATTCTGGTGCAAGTTCTCCTTTGATTTCAGGCCTTGGAATAATTGTGAGCATCCTTTCTTCTTCAAGAATAGGCAGACTAACACCCCACCCTCGGTGGACAATCATACCTGGACACAATATGTGGGAACAAAAAAGAAAGAAAAAAGAAAAGAACAGAAAAGACAAGAGAGAACGACAAAGAGGCTCACGAACTTTGATCCTCCAGATGCTCCGATTTTCGGCAACCCACACAAGGAATCATGACAATGACTTGATTTCCAGACAGTCACTGTCCTCAAACATCTCAAACATCTTCTTCTGCCTATTCTTGAAGAAGAAAGGATGCTCACAATTATTGCAAGGCATGAACTCAATGCACTCCACTCAAAAATCCTCTCACCCTAGTTTTAATTCTTGTGAAGGAAGTGCCGAAGTATTTGAACAATACCCCGGTGAAATGACTGCAGAGCACGGGGAAAGTCCGGCACACAGAAAGGAAGTGTCTCAGTGCCATCCACTTCGGAGTCAAAGGCCTGGAGATCCTAGGCTCTGGCAGAAGAGTGCACTGGTGTGTGTCCTCCATGGGACTTTCTGGGCTTTGCGTGCCAAGGGTGCCCCTTGGTGGCTGCTATGCCATCCTGGCTGCTCTCGACATACTTGTGGGTGTCACAGGACAGGCGGACTGACAGCCCAATGACGTCACCGTGTGCCAGTCATCCTAGGGGCTTCCTGACCTGGTGGCATCCCAGGAAGATCCAACACAAGCAGCAGCTCAGTGGTCACGTTAGGAGGGGAGACCTTAGGACCGAACCCCATGAGGACATGTTCTTTTCAGCACAAGCGGCCCCAACTCCTTCAGCCCCTGCAAGTGCAGAGTGGTTCTGCTGGTGGCCTGTCTAATGTGCCCTCTGGGCACTCCTGCTCCTTCCAGGGCCCTGGACCCAGCTGTCACTAGCCTGCCAGCACCACCCTGCAGTACCGCTAGGCGGCGCTGCCTGCAGTTGGTCGCACCAGGCAGGCCTAGTGCCAGAACACCCTGCCTCCTGGCGCCAGCCCACTCTGGACTCTGCAGGTGCAGCGAACCTGGGAGGGCTGGAGGGCTGTCGAGCACTAGGAGGACGCGAGGATCAACACAGGTAGCACCAGCCCCAGCGGCATTGCCCTCCCATCCTGCTCCTCCAGGTCCTGGCCCCGCTGAAAGTTGGCCCAGTCAGCGAATTTGCCTGGGTTCCCAGCAGCCCTAGGGAGCAGCCACTGTGGACATATGAGGGCAGTGGAATATCCAAAGCAGCTGGGAGGGTTATGGGAACTTTGAGCTCCACCACCTCCTTCCACCGGGTGCCCCTCCATTCCTAGAAAGCCAATTCTGGAGATTATTGCAACCTGGACAGAATGAAGGCTAAGGGCAGGTGGGTGGATCTGTTGCTTTTTAGTGAGGGCAGCAGGGAGAGAGTACCTGAACATGGGCTGCTGTTGCTGCTACTTTTGCTGCTGCCCGGCACCAAGTCCAGTCCAGAAATCCTCTGGGCCCGACTGTCTAACGGTCCCTTCCATTTACCCGCAGCTGCAGAGATATCTAGCCAGTCGGGATGAACCTGAGGCTTCCTCCTCTTGGCCTGACTCTAGTCTCTCAGACACAAAGCCCTCTGAGACAATGCCCCAGGTTCCTATCAACCCTGTGCAAACATTCCTATGTCTCCACTGCACCTGGCTTCACTGTAGTTTTGATTTGGGACGATGAATGAGGTTGAGCATCTTTTCATGTATTTATTTGGCATTTGTATCTCTTCTCTGGTGAAATGACTGTTGAAATCCTTTACCTACTTTTTAAAATCAGATTATTTTTGTTTTGTTTGTTTTTCTGTTGTTTTTGGATTTTTTGCTTCAATTTTGCTATTGACTTCTATGAATTCCCTATATATTTTGGAATTTAATCTCTAATTAGGTATCTGATTTGCAAATTTTTTTAGGTTTTCTTTACATTCTGTTGAATATTTCCTTACTGAGAAGAAGGTTTTTACTTTTTTTATTGATTTTTTAAAAAAATAAATGACAGCGAAATGCATTACAAATCTTATTACACATATACAGCACAATGTTTCATATCTCTGGTTGTATATAAAGTATGTTGACAACAATTCTTGACTTCATATATGTACTTTGGATGATGAAGTCTATCACATTCCACCATCCTTGCTAATCCCCTGCCCCCTCCCTTTCCCTCCTACCCCTCTGGCCTAGAGGTATCTAGAATTCATCTATTCCTCCCATACTCCCCGTCCCTACCCCACTATGACTCAGCCTCCTTATATCAGAGAAAACATTCAGCATTTGTTTTTTGGGGGATTGGCTAACTTCACTTAGCATTATCTTCTCCAACACAAGCCATTTACCTGCAAATGCCATAATTTTATTACTGAGTAAAATTCCATTGTGTATATACACCACTTTTTTTTTTTTTACACATTCATCCACTGAAGGACATCTAGGTTGGCTCCACAGTTTAGGTATTGTGAATTGTGCTGCTATAACCACTGATGTGGCTGGGTCCCTATAATATGCTGTTTTTAACTGTTTTGGGTATAGACTGAGGAGAGAAATAGCTGGGTCAAATGGTGGTTTCATTCCAAGGAATCTCCATACTACTTTCCATATTGGCTGCACCGATTTGCAGTCCCAACAGCAATGTATTGAGTGTACCTTTTCCCCACTTCCTTGCCAACACTTATTGTTGTTTGTCTTCATAATAGCTGCCATTTTGCCTGGAGTAAGATGATATCTTAGAGTGGTTTTGAATGGCATTTCTCAGATTGCTAGAGATGATGAACATTTTTTCATATATTTGTTGATTGATTGTATATCCTCTTCTGAGAAGTGTCTGTTCAGTTCCTGGCCCATTTGTTGATTGCATGTTTTGTTTTTTGTTTTTTTTGGGGGGTGTTGCTTAGCTTTTTGAGATTTTATATATGCTAGAGATTAGTGCTCTATCTGATGTGTGAGGGGTAAAGAGTTGCTTTCAGGATGTAGGCTCTCTGTTTGCCTCATAGATTGTTTCTTTTGCTGAGAAGAAACTTTTTAGTTTGATTTCATCCCATTTATTGATTCTTGGTTTTAATTCTTGTGCTATAGGAGTCTTATTAAGGAAGTTGGGGCCTAATCCCACATGATGGAGATTAGGACCTAATTTTTCTTCTATTAGATGCAGAGTCTCTGGTTTAATTCCTAAGTCCTTGATCCACTTTGAGTTGAGTTTAGTGCATGGTGAGAGACAGGGGTTTAATTTTGTTTTGTTGCATATAGATTTCCAGTTTTCACATTTGTTGAAGATGTTATCTTTTCTCTAATGCATGGTTTTGGCACCTTTGTCTAATATAAGATAAGTGTAATTTTGTGGGTTAGTCTCTGTGTCCACTATGCTGTACCATTTATCTGCCAGTCTGTTTTTGTGCCAATATCATGCTGTGTTTGTTACTATTGTTCTGTAGTATAGTTTAAGTTCTGGTATAGTGATGCCAGCTGCTTCACTCTTCCTGCTAAGGATTATTTTAGCTATTCTGGGTCTCTTATTTTTCCAGATGAATCTTATGATTGCTTTTTCTATTTCTATGAGGAATGCCATTGGGATTTTGATCGGAATTGCATTTAATCTGTATAGTTCTTTTGGTAGTATTTTGATAATATTAATTCTACCTATCTAAAAGCAAGGCAGATCTTTGCATCTTGTAAGTCTTCTTTGATTTCTTTCTTTACAGTTCTGTAGTTTCATTGTATAGATCTTTCATCTCTTTCCTTGGTTCCCAAGAATCTTATTTTTTTTAGGTTATTATAATGGGGTAGTTTTCCTCATTTCTTCTCAGAGGATTTGTGACTGATATACAGAAATGCCTTTGATTTATGGGTGTTGATTTTATATCCTGCTACTTTGCTGAATTCATGCACTAGATCTAGAAGTTTTTACTTTGATGTAAATCTTCTTGTCTATTTTGCTTTTGTTGCCTATGCTTTGGTGTCATTCAAAAAACATCATTGCCAAAATCAATGTCAAGAAGATTTTCTCCTGTACCTTCTTCCTGGAGTTTTATAGATTCAAGTCATAACTTTAATATATAAGGATCTAATTTTATTCTTGTGCATGTGGTTCCCCAGTTTTCCCAACCAATTGTAGAAAAGACTATTCTTCCCTCAGTGTGTGTTCTCAGTTCCTTTGTCAATGTTCAGTTGACAGTAAAATTTGGGCTTATTTCTGCGCTCTCTATTCTGTTCTGTTGATCTATGTTGTATCTGTTTTTATGCCAGTCCTGTATTATTTTAATTATTGTGGCTTTAAAATATATTTTGAAATTAGGAAGTATCTTAAGATCTGTTCTTCTTTTTTTCCCTCCAAGATCCCTTTGGTTATTCAAGCTTCAAATATATTTGAGGGGGATCACCATGAATCTGTAGATCTCTTTGTGTATTAAGGACATTTCAATAATATTAATTCTTCTAATTCATTAACTCAGAATATCTTTCTGTTAGAGGGGGTTCTCTTCATGCTTTGAATATAACCCTTGCTGCTCTGCCATTGGTGGTTTATATTAAAAGTAACCTGTTCTTTTCTTTCCTCTTGTCCCTCTCGATCCTCCCTAACCATGGGGGAAGCAATATTAACTTTCTTCCATCCTAAACCAAGTTATCTATTCTTATGCTCACTGACCACAGGAATTAAGGAATGTAGACTTTGTCCTAGGTGGAATTTACCTGTAGGCTCACCAAAGGAACGATGGCATCCAGATTTCAGAGTTGGCACTAGCAGACCTGAGAAATGGCTATCTCTCCTGGCTACAAATACAGTATCACTCCTGATAGGGTATACCTGGAGTGTAATACTGGTATCCCCCTTTTTAAAAAGCCCACCTTACTTCCTGACAATTAGAATCACAGTCTCTGGGACAGGAAGGAGACTACTGTTTATTCTTTGCTAGCAAAGCAATAAAATTTCTTTTTTCTTTTTCTCAAAATCTTGCCCTCATTATAGGGGCAGCATCAGGGACAAAGGCTAAGCTTTCAATATCATTTATTTGTATTCAAATTTTTTCAACCTCCTTTTTTCGATGTTCTATAGTTTTCAATGTACATAAATTTTATCTCTTTTATCAAACATATTCCTCATTTTTTATTCTTTTTAATGCTATTGTAAATAGAATTATCTTCATCATTTCCTTTTCAGATGATTCCAAATTAGCGTGTAGAAGTGCACCAGATTATATGTTGATTTTGAACCCTACAACTTTACAGAATTTCTGTATCCATTTTGAAAAATATTTTTAAGTTGTAGATGGACACAGTACCTTTATTTTACTTATTTATTTTTACATGGTGCTGAGGATAAAACCCACACGTGCCAGGCAAGTACTATACCACTGAGACATAACCTTAGCCCCTTGTTTATCATTTTCAATGGTATTTTCTTTTTATTTCTGTGCAATTTATGCCTTATCTGAAATTTTTGTCTCTTGATATATATATATATATATATATATATATATATATATATATCATGTATTATATACATATGTAATATATACATATACATGAGTAAGCTGTCTTGACAGTGGGTTGTCCAGCTTCTGTCAAGTCTTCGGAAGGCTGCAGTCACAGCTGATATGTTTCTGTGCCTGCATGAGGACTTCTGCTTGAGAGAGAGAGCTTTCCCGTCAAAGCTCTAAAATCCCAAAACCATTGTGAATAAATGAATTATTTTTTATTTTAAGTTGTTAAGTTTGGGAGTGATCTGCTATAATCGATAGTGAATATGTTAAAAAAAAATGCAAGAATCATTGTTCAAGTTGTTCATTAACCTTTGGGTGAAAATTGTAGTTATGCCTCTCCAGCTCCAAGGAGCAATATAGGACAAGTTATATTTCTTAAAATCTTTGATCGTTACTTCATAAGCTCAAATCGGTGAGACATTTTTTACTTTTCTAAGTTAACCCTGTGAAATAAAAATGAATGTATAAATTCTTAAGTCCTTACTTTTTAGACATCAGGCACCTCTAAAGAGTTTCAATAAAATTATTTCATGACATCAGAAAGGGGGAAAAGTTCAGTACTTCTATACTGGTGTCTTATTATATATAATATACCATTTGAGATATGCATGTATTTATCAATATTAATGAGATAAATATTTTATATAGACATTTGACTAATTCATTGGTATTCTTTAAGTTCTCTAGAATGAAAGAAATTATTTCAGTATCAAGTGTTATCTTTTGTTAAAGTTTATAACAAATTTGGAAATTAAAAATGCAACAAAAGGTCAACTTCTGTTTTAACAGAAGTTAAGTTAAAAATTCTAGGACAGAGTTAAATTTCTTTAATTTGAAGATTCAGTCATGAAACTTTATTTCCTGGTCAACTCCCTCTAGTCTCTAATTAACTGGAGAAAAATCCCTTTGTACTTCTGGTAGGGGAAAGGGAAATAAAACATTTTGCAATACACCATAGGATTCTACTCCTTTAGTGAGTTTTGCCTTGAGGAGTACTATTTCACTAGAGCCCAGTCTGCTGGGGTTTTACCAGAACCTAATAGTTCTGGGAGAGGAACAGAAATTCCCAATAGAAGCCAGCTTTAGTCTTCTACCTGAATGAAGTGAAAAGATATAAATCCGGCCCACTTTAGCCTTCCTGTCTCACATATGTGTGTGGTGGGGGCTGGGACACACCTGTGAAATTCACAATTTAGATTCCATCTTGGAATAATTTTTTCAGACATATTTAGTATGGCCGAATTTAGGCTACACCCAAATATTGAGGTTCAATTTATGTAAAATAGGAAGCAGGCATTTTTATTAGACACATTGAGTTTTGACAAATGTATACCATGGATGACCACCAGAACAATCAAATGTAAAATCCTCCAAATGTTTTTTAAATTCCTTTTCATGGTCAAAATAACACCACACCCCACTCTACAACCCCCTGCATACTCAGAGCCACATGCTAGGACCTAGGCAACCTGATCCACACAGTGACTCTATATGTGCCACTTCCAGAGTTTCATAAAATGGAATTATATGTTTATATTCGCTTTGCCTGGCTTTGTTTGCTGATAAACTATTTTTAGTAATCTATTTCTTTCCTTTGCTTACTTTCAATATTCAGTATATTCACCTCTAGTATATTAGATTTTATCCAATTTGGAGCCATTAGAAAATAAGCTACTAGGAATCTTTTTGTGAAATGTGTTTTTATTTCTCTTAAGTAGACAACCTACAAATAGAATCATTACATCACATATTAAATATAAATTTATGAACAACTTCCAAAGACTTTTCCAAAGGATCATTCTATTTCAGATTCTTTTTTTTTTTTTTTTTTGGTACTAGGGATTGAACTCAGGGCACTCAATCACTGAACCATATCCCCAGCCCTATTTAGAGAAAAGGTCTTACTGAGTTGCTTAGCACCTCATTTTTTTTTTATGCTGAGGCTAGCTTTGAACTTGCAATCCTCCTGCCTCAGCCTCCTGAGCCACTGGGATTACAGGTGTGTTCCACTGTGCCTGGCCTAATTCAAATTCTTAATAACAATGCATAAGAGTTATTCATGTTCCATGTCTTTGCTAACCCTTGATACTGTTAGATCTAAAGTACCCATTCTAATAGGTACTTTTAGTTTTAATTTGCTTTATCCTAATTACAGGTAATAATGTGAATTTTTTCTTGTATGTATTGACCATTTGTAGGCCTTTTTTGGCAAGAGTCTGTTAAAACCTTGACCATTCCTAATTGGCTGTTGCCTTTTCATTATTTCAATATCCTATTGCAAAGACCTTTAAAACTTTTTTGAAGCTTGAATGTATGAACTTAAAGAATACCAATGAAGTAGTTAAATGTCTATATAAAATATTTATCTCATTAATATTGATAATACATGCATATCTCAAATGGTATATTATATATAATAAGACACCAGTATAGAAGTACTAAACTTTTTCCCCTTTCTGATGTCATGAAATAATTTTATTGAAACTCTTTAGAGGTGCCTGATGTCTAAAAAGTAAGGACTTAAGAATTTATACATTCATTTTTATTTCACAGGGTTAACTTAGAAAAGTAAAAAATGTCTCACCGATTTGAGCTTATGAAGTAACGATCAAAGATTTTAAGAAATATAACTTGTCCTATATTGCTCCTTGGAGCTGGAGAGGCATAACTACAATTTTCACCCAAAGGTTAATGAACAACTTGAACAATGATTCTTGCATTTTTTTTAACATATTCACTATCGATTATAGCAGATCACTCCCAAACTTAACAGCTTAAAATAAAAAATAATTCATTTATTCACATGGTTTTGGGATTTTAGAGAAGCTTTGACGGGAAAGCTCTCTCTCTCAAGCAGAAGTCCTCATGCAGGCACAGAAACATATCAGCTGTGACTGCAGCCTTCCGAAGACTTGACAGAAGCTGGACAACCCACTGTCAAGACAGCTTACTCATGTGCTCCATCATTCCAAGTTGACAGTGAACTGGGAGCCTCAGTCCTCATGAGGTTGTTTGGGTTTCCTCATAGCATGGACACTGACTTCCCAAAAGTGAGTGGTCTGAGTGAGATTGCACCTGGCTCAAGTCACATTTCCATTTATGATCCAGTCACAGAGGCAACACGGGTCACATCTGCTGTTTGCTGTGAGTTAAGACAGTTAGAAAAGATAAGGAACACAAACAGCTGCCAGAGGAACTTGTCAATTTCAGATTGTAATGGGATGGAACAGGTATTGTCTCAGTCATCTTTGTTAAACACAATCTTTCACAGTTCTACTTTAGATTCAACCAGCGGTAGATACCCACCATGATCTAGGTCTCTGCTTAGTCTAACTTGATATTCAAAATAACCTCTTGATCTTATTTTTTCCACTTCATTCAGTGGAAACTGAAGTTGAGAACAATTCATTTTTCTGAGCTCTTCCCATAAGCAATATGGAGGGTACAGCATAATTTTTTAGATTAAATATAGGCTCAAATTCTGATCCCATTATTTATCAACCATGTGATCAAAAGCAGAATTGAGTAATTAGCTAAAATAAAATAGAACTTTTAGAAACATATGCATGTTTTATACTAAATAAAATGTGATTTGCTTTTATATTTTTTCACAGTTTGCAAGGGTCACTCACCTTATTCACAACTGAAAGATTATGTTACAGATAAGGAAACAACAATGAAGTGTCCTGACAAGCCTGTGCCTGGGAAGAGGCAGTCTGGAGCATTACATCCCTCTTTTGACTTTTAGGGCTATACATATTTCCTTACTTATTTTACATCTTGCTGCTAATTCAGATTAGCCTTTTTCTATTAAGGAAATTTGAACTTAAAGCAATTTTGATAAAATTTTAAGATTTGCCATTTGAAATGAATGAAAGAACACAGTAAATAAAAAACTTAAATATTATTTTTATTACTTAAGGGTTTGAAGTATATTTAACTTGCCTTTTGAGGCAAAATATCAAAATATATCTAAAATTGCAGAATCCTGAAAAGTTCTATGTCTGCCTTAAAACATTGCACTAATCGTTAATGTCATTGTAGTTGTATGAATTATATATAACACAAGTGGAGAATAGTAGGTATTGCAAAGCTTAAAGAAAAGCTTTCTAACAGTTGACGTATACCACTTATTTCATCAGATAAAAGCAAAAGAGAATAAAAACTTGAAGCTTTCAGACTAGTCAGTACCTATTTCTACTCACTATGTATCTAAGTTTTTGGGGGTTTTTTTGCTAATGCATTTGACATGTTTCTTAATTTTTCATGGCTAATGTCATTATGAAAGAGATTCATGATTTTATTCTGTGGTTATAAGTGCTTAGAGCTCTGCTTTTTTATTAGAGTTTGTAGGATACAGTCATGATAAGGATGTTCAACTTTCTCCTGTACTATTTTAAACTTCCAAAAGCATTAAGAAAATGTACAGCAAATAAAATACATTAGGATAATCATCTCACAGTAATATTTTCAGCTCTACCTAGGTATTAAAATGTGTATATATAGCTAAAGGCAGTACTGGGTTTGAGACCAAAAAAAAAAAATCTTGTTTTTACATCCATCAAGCTATGTCCTTGGGTCAGGCCCTTGTTTACTCATGGAAACCAATATTCAGACCTTGGATTTTATATTTTTTTCTGCCATCATGTCTTTAAGTACTCAGGAGAGAACACCTGCATTGAAATGCTAATCTATTAAATTCATCTCTACTCTCACATAAAATGAATGTGCCCTTTTGGATAATGTGAAAAAAATCCAACTTTAAAAAGTTATACCCAGGTAGCAGTATGAGAAATACACAGAATAATGTCTTTGGAACTGGATAGGCCTTTGTTTTAAACTCTTTCTACTACTTGGCAGCAAATTGTTCAATTTTTCTGAATATTATTTAGTCAATGGTGAAATGGAATTGTTAGGTATAGGAGACTCTGCTGTGAAATACCAGCACTGTGGCTGGAAGTTACTCCTCAGAAGTTCTTATTGCTGCTGAATATTTCAGGAACTAGTGAGATATTTTTGATGCTCCTAAAAGCACATAAATATAAATCTAGTTGTGTTATTCATAAGACCACCTTGACAAACCAAGGACACTTTACATCAGTAATAGATTCAGTAAATTGAATATTGTTGTGCCAGGCATGATGTTCTATATAATGATAGCCTTTGGCTTTATACAGAACTTCATTTGCTACAGTTTTGAAAATGCACTCAAAACATTTTATTATAATCCAGAATTTAGGCAGAGTAGATACCATTATCCTCATTTCAAAGATGATAAAATTGAGCATGGAAATCAGAGTTCCAGCAGAAAATACATGGAACTTTGATTTGAATAATGTAAAGAGAGTTTAATAAGGACACTATTTACAATGGTGTCATCACCATAGGAGGAAATCATAGTGTATCAGTCTTCCAGTTCTGTTTTTCAGGTATCAGCAGAGTCAGTTGGTACTCTCGGACTGGAAGGAACAAGCAGTGATTGGGGAGCATTACCTAAACCCACAAATAGCTCCCTAACTCAACTGTGGCCCTAATTGAGTGAGGAGTCAGTGCATATGGCTTCTGCAGGGATGAAGCCAGGAGAATAAACATCTGATCTTCCTCTATCTTGCTTTGAACTATTGCCATTTCTTTCATAAATCAAACTCAATTGGTAGCCAGGGTATAAGGAAGCCCAATAATGCATACCATAATAATCAATCAGCTAAATTACAGGGCAAGATGAAACACAAAACAAACAAATAAAAAAACAAACAAAAAAAGGATCAAAAGAAGGGCAAATGGAAGTTATTCACAAAACAAATTTAACAAATTCAGAGGCTTTGGATTCAGATGTTTTAACAAATTCAGACATTTTGGACTATATTATACAAATTTGGGAGTAAAGACTAGACCCCAGGGATTATGTATTATAGACCACTATTTTAATCAGCTTTCTCATTGCCGTGGCCACAAGACTTGACAAGAATAATTTTGAGGAGGAAAAGTTTATTTGGGAACTCACTGTTTCAGAGGTCTCAGTCTATCCATCCCTTGGGGTTTGACATGAGACAAAATATCATGGTGTAATTTGTGGCGGAGAAAAGCAATTAGGAACCTGGCATCAGGAAACAGAGAGAGAGAAAGACAAAACATATACTCAAACTCACACCTCCAATGACCCACCTCCTTCAGCCATACCTGACTTGCCTACAGTTACCACCCAGTTAATCCTTAAAAGGGATTAATCCTCTGATTAGGAAAAGGTCTCATAATCCAATCATTTTACCCTTAAAATTTCTTGCATTTTCTCACATATAGTTTTGGGGAGAATAGGTAATACATAAACCATAACAAACATTTATTTTTATTTTTTAACCATACAATGTTACCTCTCTTTATCTTAGTATTTCCCTCCTACATTTGTTTTTTGTTTTGTTTTGTATACTCTTTTCTCATTTCTGACTTGCACTATCCTGTCTCTATATAAATCTGTCAATACTTCTAAACAGTTTATTGGTTCATTAGTAGTAAGAATCCCCCCCGCCTTTTTTGGAATCATTGTATCATTTCACTCATTAGAAATAATGCAATAGCTATTAGCTTAATTAATCCACTCATTTTCATTCATAATTATGTAATAAGTGCCAGCTGTGTAACAGGAACAGACATATGTAAAAGCACTCATAGCCCCTGCTTCCATATCTTATGTGAGATAGGCTTTCGTCAAGTGATCACTGAGGTTAAGTACTCTGAAAACAGGCATGTTTGCACAATTTTGACGTGAGATTTTGTGGACTGCTTCCCTGAGGAGGATATGTTTCACTTGAGACATGAAAGGAGAGCAGGAGTTAAGCCAAAGATCTAGAATGGAGGACTTTATAGACAGTGGGAACAACACATGCAAAATCTGTGGGGCTATAGGAAAGAGGAAATATCCAAGAAAATACAGCCTTTGTCAAAGGGGCACAGAGAGAAAGGGAAGGAAAAAGTGAGAGAAGGGCCCAAGAAAGGCTACCAGAATGGAGAAGAGACAGTGCCCTGAGGATCTGTCCAAGATTTTGATATTTTTCCCAAAAGCAATGGAAAGCAATTGAAAATTTTAAAGTGGGGAGCACAATGACCAAATTTTTATTTTAATAAATAGCACAGACATTGCAATGTGAATAATGAATTTGGAGGGATCAGAGAAACAAGGAAATCAGAAATCTGTTAAAGAAAATGAAGCATAGTATTTTACAGAATGGAATGCCATAGTTTACTTAACTTTTCCTTTATTGTTTGCATGATTTTCTTATTTTAAACAATGCTATGAAGAACATAGTGCATGTGACTGCTAATTTATGCATCTAAGTATGGATTTCTCTAGAATAGGCACTCTGTTTTTTCCCTAGGAAATATTTTCTTTCTTACTCAAGATGATTTGACTGGACCTGAAC